>NC_053023.1:532097598-532352167 GCF_003073215.2 Triticum urartu | reverse complement strand
GTTCCTATCTCAACCATGCCATCAAAGGACCTTGTTCCTTTTGATGAAGAATATGCGATTCCAAGTGAATCTGATGAAGAGAATCCCTCTGCTGCTTCATCAGAGCAGATGGATGAAGAAATTGAAGTGGATAAAATCCCTTCAACACCAGTTGTTTCTTCGCCTATGCCTCAGTTCACAGCTGAAGAGGCTGGCGTTGAAGAAATGGGAGATGAAGATGTGGACATTGGATGTACCACACCCGTGCTAAGTGATGACTTTTGGGAAAGTCAGCATCCCAACTCTCCACTGCTCACACCTTTACAACAAATACCTCAGTCCCCTGCACAAACGGTTCAAATGGGCTCTGAAGAAACTCACCCCACTTCGTCTGTACGTGAAGAAATTCCAGCCACTAGTGCTGAAGAAACTGCTGCCGCTGAACATCTGAAGACGCAGACTGCCACTGAAGAGGAACCAGAAATTCCTCAGTCTGAAGAACCTAAGATTGTGATTCCGGAGGTTGTGATGCAACTCACTGACACTCCTCTACCCAAGCCAAAGGATCCATTCTCTAGGAAGCAAAAATTCAAGGCTGATGATTTCTTCGGCGAGCACGTATTCTTCACAAACTACAACCCCTATGACTCTGCTTGCATTAGGAAGAGACGTTTCTAGACTGCCAGCCAGGCTAATTTCTATTCCTCAGTGTTGTTCAACAAAGACAAAATCTTCTACCATGAGCACATTCCTCACGTGGATATGGAATCCCTGTCGTGCTTCGTGCCAGTCCTCAGTGTTCTGCACGACGCTGGACTGTTAAATTTCTGCACTGACATCTGTGATTGGAATGAAGAACTCATTCTTCAATTTTATGCGACGCTGCACATCACAGAAGATTCTGAAGATGTGAATTCATGGGTGCTGGACTGGATGTCTGAAAACACTCACTACACGGCACCAGCTATTGAATTGCTTTGTGCTTTACCACTCAGTCCTCCCCTTGAAGCTGCTCGTTGCATCTACAGTGAACCTGAGCTTACAAATCACTACATGCAAGTTCTGATGAAGCCTTTGAAGCCAGGTCAGGCCCCACGAACCAAATTCCTCGTGAAGGAATTACTATATGTGCCTCGGACTGTCTATCGCATTCCGACAAGGACAATGAGCCCCATCAAAGGCCACGACTCATCTGATGAGGAAATTGTCGTCATCATGAAGAATCTGGTTTTCAACATCATTCATGGCATTCCTGTCAATTATCATGATTTCTCCATGAGGACTCTGGCAAATGTTGCACTTTCACCATTTGAGATGAAGCCTTATGCACCCTTGATCATGAGATTCCTCAGGACAAGGTCTTCACTCAACTACAAAGCTGATTTTCAGAATCACCTCAGCTACTTGCCCCCAATTGAAGTCCTCAAGCAGACCTATTCCTCAGCTGATGAAAAGGGCAAGGCTCCGGTTGTTATTGATGAAGGCATTCGTCCATTGGATGGTCAGTTTCGCAAGGCTGCATCTTATTCCACCAATGATGACTCTGCCACACATGACTCTACTGCCAATGCACCCAAGTCTACTCCCCAAGCCACTGCTCCTCGTGTGATGACTGACCATGAGCTTCTGCTTAGTCTTCACCAGAAGTTGGATTGAAACCATAAATGGGTTAAGCGTTAGTTTGGCTCATTTCTTCACAACATGACTGCTACACACAATGCAGTGAAGAAAAACCATTACTACCTCCATGAAGTTTTTGGTCGCACCTGGGCCATTCTGTCACATCTGTATGGTGAATAAGATCTCAAGAAAATGGGTCTCAAGGAGGATTTTGACTGGTCTGCACCCCCACTCAAGAAATACAAGAAGGTCAAGGTTCCTCCTTTGGTGTCCAGCTCCTGTTCTTCATCACGCGATACCGACGAGCATGAAGACTTGGACGACACTGCAGCATGCCCTTCCACGACAAACGACCCCAACAACGATGGCGCTCCTTCATCAACTTGATATTCTGCAGGGGCGTTAGTCCTCATTTTCGATCCTTTTGGTCATTCGATGACAAAGGGGGAGAATTTTGAGTTAGTCTTCAAGCGGGTCTGTCTATATGGGTGTTTTTTTTGCTAAGTTACAACTCTCGTTCTTCTGAAACTTTATTGGATCGAGTTGTAAACTTAAACCCGATGGTGCTCCGATACTTTTGATGTGTCTTTCTACATGCTTATTCCTCATATGTGTTAATGCATGCATGCTAAATTACATCAGTCACCATATTTCATCATGCATTTCATATTCCTCATTATGATATGTCAAATGCGTGTATGAATTACAAGATATAGGGGGAGATCTCCATGATTCAACTCTTCAAGTGTGCATTGCTTCAAATGCAAATTCCTCACTATCCACATCTTCAGGGGGAGTTCTTCTATATCTTGCAATCAAATTCCTGAATATCAGTTTTTACACTTCATATGTTTATCCCCGTTGAAAACTTAACCTATATTGTCATCAATCACCAAAAAGGGGGAGATTGTAAGTGCATCTAGTGCCCCTTAGTGATTTTGGTGTATTGAAGGCTTATAGGTTAAGGGACTAATGCGTTTGTGAGTGTACACAGGTCTATAAGTCTATAAGGAGTTTGATATTTACAGAGAAAGTCGACCCCTAAAAATGAAGTTCTTCGACTGAAGACTTTGGACTTCTGAAGACCTTCTGAAGACTTTGAAAGTGAAGAAATTGGTGCAATCCTGAAGACTTTGTATTCATTCGAGGGACATGAAGCATGAAGACTTTTGTTTTTATAGTTTCATTTTCTCTTTCATGAGTCTTAGGAAACATTGTACTGTTAAAGGGGGTCGAGGAAATACTAAGGAAAAATTTCCATGTGATGCTCAACTCAAAATCCTACACCTACCAATCCCTTCGAGTGAAGCCATTGGAAATCTCATACAGTTCAGTCATATTCTTCAGTGACAGAGACGAAGTTCTTCTGGTCCCTGAGGAATTTGTTGTGACTGAGGAGTTAGGAATTCGCCAGTGCGGACTGCCTATATAGTGAGGAACATGACAGCCCTGAGGAATTTGATACTCAAAATTCCGACCTTTGCTGTGTTGTGCGCCAGCTGTCCCAAAATATCTACCCACCTAACGGTCATATCATTGAAGGGCATTTATGTCTTATCATGTCGGGTTGTTCCCTAGGCTATAAATAGCCTCCCCCTACAACCACTAGCTGGTTGGCTACTCCGAGAGAAACTGACACTTGTCATTTGAGAGCATCCCATCCTTCGAGGACTTTGAGAGAAAATCATCAAGTGAGGAAAGCCAAACCCAAACACCTACAAACCCCAAGTGATTGAGCATCACTGAAGAGATTGATCCTGCGTGGATCCGACGCTTGTTACCTTTGAAGACTGTGCTTCTTCCAGACGGTTAGGCGTCAAGGTCTAGAGCATCCAAGAGGAATTGTGGATCGCCGAGTGACCAAGTTTGTGAAGGTTCGGAAGTCACCTGAAGACTTACCACGAGTGATTGGGCGAGGTCTGTGTGACCTTAGCTCAAGGAGAATACGGTGAGGACTATGTGTCCGGGATTGTGTGTCCGTAGGTTAAAATACCTAGCCGCTCCAACCAGATGTACAACTGAGACAGTAGTTGGAACCTGTCTACCAAATCATTGTCTTCACCAAGCTCACTAGTTCTATTTCCTCATAACTGTGTTGAGTGCTTGTTCATATCTGTGTTTGAAGACTTTGACTGAAGACTTTCTCAATTTCCTCAGTTCAATTTCTTCAGTCTGTTTGTCTTCATCCTGTGTTATCACGTGCTTACGCTTTCGGTACTCTATGCTTATGTTCATTTCATCGTGATGACTATGCTTGTGTTCTGTTATGTTTACTTTTGAGTACTTATTCCGCTACTAGTAGTTCTTCGCTAAGGAATTTCCTCACTTGCAAATTCCTCAGTGAAGAATTCATAAAAATCGCCCGTTCACCCCCCTCTAGTCGATATAACACACTTTCATAATGGGAGAACATAGGGAAACAAAATCAGAGCAAAACAGACCATAAACATAAACATAAACATACCATAGACATGTCTTTCCCCTCTTAAAGACATGCGACTTCTCTCCTCTTGAACACCAAGCATCTTGGGCCTTTGATGTGACTACCTCTCTCTCCCTTTTTCTTTCTCTCCCCTTTGAAGAGAATAAGCTTTGATGTGATCTCTCTCCCCCTTTGACATCAATTTCCAAGAAGGGATCTTATGGAGTGTGAGTCAAAATAGGTTTGGTCCTTGAGTCACAGAGCAAAGCAGCATATAGATTGTAATGCTGTTAGAGGACAAGAATCATCGAGTGGAGCTGGAACAAAAGTGCAGGAACAAGTGGTAAATTGTTTTCTCTGCAGTGAAATCAGTGACACCAAGTTATATTTTTCGGTTGCACCGAAATGCTTCGGCGTGACCAAAAGAGACGAATCGGTATGACCGAGTTCCAGACAGAGAGAACATTTGTCACCTCAGCTCATTAGGCAAATAAGATCTCACAAAGATCTGCAAGGAATTAACTGAAAGATTTGCAATGAATTCGATGCAAGAGATGCAGAACACAACAAAGAAAAAGAAAAGAGAAGGGAAATAAATATGCAAGAGACAAATGCAAGAAAAACATAGAAACACTAGAGAACTTCATCTAGAATTGGTCGGCGACAGAGTCACCTATGTTAGAGTATATTGACCGAGGAGTCAAGTGAGATCACTTGATCATAGGTCATACTCATCATTTAAGCTCAAAATGGGGTTACCATTTATCGTTTAAGCTTTTGATGTATTCGCATCTTGTTGAGTTGCTTTGACCCATGACTCAGGGTAAAGCTTCTCTAAGATGGAATAACATACCTTGGGTGGTGGTATTGAACTTGATCATGTAGTTGAACTTGTGTGGGTTGCTCAAGGTTGATGTAGCTCATCAAGAGTTGGGAGCATGTGACGCCCCCAGACCATTGCGCCAGGTGTCTTCCAGTTATTCGTTGTTGTTGCCTTGTCATTTGCTTGCTTGTTGCATCTTGTCATGTCATCATGTGCTTTGCATCATCATGTTTTCAAACTTGCATCCGTCCAGGTTCCCCAGTTCCGTCTGTTGTCCGTTCTCAGCCCAACCACACTTGCACGCGCCCGCGGCACGTCCGAAATATTATTTTATTAGTGGCCGGAAAATGTTCTTGAAATGGGTTGAAAGTTGGCATACAGTGTTGTTATGTTGTAGGTAGGCCGCCTGCCAAGTTTCATCGCATTCAGAGTTTGTTTGACGCCCCAACGGATAACTATAGCAGCAATATAGCCGGTCAAAACGTCAGACGTTTTCGGTCTCCGAAAACAGTCGCCAGGCCGCATTCCCCCTCTTTCCTCTTAGCCCAAGCCCTTCTTCACAGTACTCCTAGGCCCATCCTGACCCCTCCTTACGAAGTACATTGACCCCTCACGCGCGTCCGGCAGCTGTCCCGAACCCGACCCTGACAGTCGTCACCGTCGGATCCGGATCATCCCCAAACATCCCGAAAACATCTCCGTTTTCTTGTTTGGACTCACTATCTATTTTTTCTGGTCATCTGATTACGATCGGAGGGACGGATTAGCCCCTAACCAAAAATCCATTTGCTATATATAGTTCCCCTTTATCCATCTCTAGACAAACTCTAAAATCTAGGACTTTTGTCCTGCCGCCGCCGCCACACTCAAATCTCCCTCGGGATCTCACCCGAGCCAACCACCCACACCCCAGATCCCGTCCTCTTGATCCAGAGCAGCAACACAGTGCCCGAGCTCCTCCTCTTGCGCCTTTGTCCTCGATCCCCTCGCGCCCATGGAGCCCGAGCCCCTCCAGCAAGCCGACCTCGACCTGGACGACCGGAGCAACAGGTCATGTTGCAGCTCCCCGTCGCCTCCCTCTCCTTCCTTTCCCCCTCCATATTCCCTCTCTCAGCTCTCTCCCTTCTCTTATTCACATGAACAGGGGACACCATGAACGAAACTACCTGCTCGATTCCCTGCTTCTTGTTGACCACATCATCCCGGACCAGCTCGCTGGCGTTCTTCGTTGTCCTCGCGCATCCGCCACAAAGACCAGTCGGATCCGTGCGCTACCTCGACTCCAACCTGTCGGAGTCGCTTCACCGCGGCCTCCCCTGCCTCCATGGACGCGTCCAGCACCGCAACAGCAGCACTGCCTTGTTCCTTCTCCCCTACAGCCATGGGCGCCTCAAGCTAGGGCTTGCCTTGCCGCCCTTGCAACCTCGGCCTCGCCTTCGCGCCTCAACCTACCTTGTCGTCGCCGGGAACCCCAGGCTAGCCGCCGCCGTGCTAAGTTACCTTCTCCACGCCGGGCTCGGCTTCCTCGAAGTCTTCAGCAAAACTAGAGCACCAAGTCCCTCCGCCTCACCTCGCATGCCCGCGCCAGTTGCCGCTGGTGACCTCTCCAGGACCTCCTCGCCTGCCCGTGGAAGTTCCAAGCCCCGTCGCTGCTGTTTCCGCTTCGCCTGAATCGCGCCCCTACTTTGCCTCGAACAGCTGTAGCGCCGCATCGCCTCTGCGTCGTCCTTACCACCCGCTGGAGCCAAGGGCGTCGCCTCGGTCGCCGCCCTGCCAAGCTCCGCTCGCCGCCAAAGTCCACCAGCGCCGGCGACCTCCACCTCTGCGGCCCCCTGCCTCGACCGCTTCCTGTTCGTCAGGAGACGACGAACGCTTCAAGCGTTGACCGCGTCTTCCTCCTCACTAGGCCAGCACGCTCCACCTTGCCTCTGCCAGCCCAACATGCGAGTCGGCCCAGTCCACCCCGGCCTACCTCTCCACCACCTGGGCTTGGCCCAATGTGAGCAGCCACCCCAAATCCCCCCGTGCACTGTTGGTCAGCAGTTTCAGCCCAGTTTATATTTTTTTCGTCCGCTACAATTTTGCTAATAACCAGTGGTTTACCTGTTTTACAGAAAACTCCCCTAACTTCATGCATATAAAAACTAATTAACTGTGCATCGGAATTAAACAAACCTTATCTGAAAAATGCTTAGAATCTTGTCTAGTTTCATTATATCCAACTTTCATGCATGTTTGACATGTTTAAAATGTTGTTTGTTTAATTTTGCTCATATGCCATGTTAAAATGCTTTATTTCATAACTTAATAACCGTAGCTCCAAATTTAATAAATTTTTATATGTAAATGGGGTAGAAAAATGCCTAGTTTAACATGGTGGCTTTACTTTGCATGTTAAACAACTCTAAAATATGGTTTAGGGCAGAACAGTACCAAATCCATAATTTGCATATGAGGATTTTCCGGACTTGTTGTTTGTTGTTCCGGCCTCATTTAAACTTGCCTAGACAGGTAGATTTCATATGCTTCACCTCTTGCCATGTTTAACAACTTTTAATATTGTTGAGTACCTAACCGGGAGTGAACTAAATAATTGATGTGGTGTTCCGTTGAACTCTAAAATATGCTTCACCTCGTTGCATATTGAGCTCCACTTAATTTGTAGTTTTGTTTTTTGCACTTTGCCATGCCTCTTTAAACCAGACATGCATAATACTTGTTTGCGCATCATACCATGCTTATGTGATGGTTCTTTACTATGTTGTTTGCTTCTTTCCGGGTTGCTTTCTCTAGTTAGCTTCGGTTTCGTTCCAGAGTTGTGAGGATTCATTCGACTACGTCCGTTTGTCTTCTTCATGGGCTCGTTCTTCTTCCTTGCGGGATCTCAGGCAAGATGACCATACCCTCGAAATCACTTCTATCTTTGCTTGCTAGTTGTTCGTTCTATCGCTATGTCGCGCTACCTACCACTTTCTATATCATGCCACCCATAGTGCCATTTCAAGCCTCTAACCCACCTTTCCTAGCAAACCGTTGTTTGGCTATGTTACCGCTTTTGCTCAGTCCCTCTTATAGCGTTGCTAGTTGCAGGTGAAGATGAAGTTTGTTCCATGTTGGAACATGGATATGTTGGGATATCACAATATCTCTTATTTAATTTAATGCATCTATATACTTGGTAAAGGGTGGAAGGCTCGGCCTTATGCCTGGTGTTTTGTTCCACTCTTGCCGCCCTAGTTTCCGTCATACCGGTGTTATGTTCCTTGATTTTGTGTTCCTTATGCGGTTGGGTGTTATGGGAACCCCTTGACAGTTCGCTTTGAATAAAACTCCTCCAACAAGGCCCAACCTTGGTTTTACATTTGCCTAACAACCTATTACCCTTCCCTTGGGTCGGCGCCAACCCAAGGGTCATCTTTATTTAACCCCTCGAGCCAGTGCTTCTCTAAGTGTTGGTCCAAACCGAGCCGCCTGCGGGGCCACCTCGGGGAAACTCGAGGGATGGTTTTACTCGTAGCCTGTCTCATCCGGTGTTGCCTCAAGAACGAGATACGTGCGACTCTAATGAACCACAAGTATAGGGGATCTATCGTAGTCCTTTTGATAAGTAAGAGTGTCGAACCCAATGAGGAACAGAAGGAAATGATAAGCGGTTTTCAGCAAGGTATTCTCTGCAAGTATTGAAATAAGTGGTAACAGATAGTTTTGTGATAAGATAATTTGTAACGAGCAACAAGTAACAAAAGTAAATAAAGTGCAACAAAGTGGCCCAATCCTTTTTGTAGCAAAGGACAAGCCTGGACAAACTCTTATATAAGGAAAAGCGCTCCCGAGGACACATGAGAATATCGTCAAGCTAGTTTTCATCACGTTCATTTGATTCGCGTCCAGTACTTTGATAATTTGACATGTGGGTGGACCGGTGCTTGGGTGCTGTTCTTATTTGAACAAGCATCCCACTTATGATTAACCTCTATTGCAAGAATCCACAACTACAACAAAAGTATTAAGGTAAACCTGACCATAGCATGAAACATATGGATCCAAATCAGCCCCTTACGAAGCAACGCATAAACTAGGGTTTAAGCTTATGTCACTCTAGCAACCCATCATCTACTTATTACTTCCCAATGCCTTCCTCTAGGCCCAAATAATGGTGAACTGTTATGTAGTCGAAGTTCACATAACACCACTAGAGGCTAGACAACATACATCTCATCAAAATATCGAACGAATACCAAATTGACATGACTACTAATAGCAAGACTTCTCCCTTGTCCTCAAGAACAAACGTAACTACTCACAAAGCATATTCATGTTCATATTCAGAGGGGTATTAATATGCATATAGGATCTGAACATATGATATTCCACCAATTAAACCAACTAGCATCAACTACAAGGAGTAATTAACACTACTAGCAACCTAGTAGCACCAATCCCGGACTTGGAGACAAGAATTGGATACAAGAGATGAACTAGGGTTTTGAGATGAGATGGTGCTGATGAAGATGTTGATGGAGATTGCCCTCTCCCGATGAGAGGAGCGTTGGTGATGACGATGGCGATGATTTCCCCCTCCGGGAGGGAAGTTTCCCTGGCAGAACAGCTCCGCCGGAGCCCTAGATTGGTTCCGCCAAGGTTCCGCCTCGTGGCGGCGGAGTTTCATCCCGAAAGGTTGCTTTTGGTTTTTTTTCTCGACGAAAGACTTCATATAGCAGAGGATGGTCATCAGAGAGCCACCAGGGGGCCCACGAGGTAGGGGCGCGCCCTAGGGGGGGGGGCGCCCCCATCCTCGTGGACAGGGTGTAGGCCCCCTGGTCTTCATCTTTGGCGAGGATTTTTCATTATTTATTATAAGGTATTCCGTGGAGTTTCAGGACTTTTGGAGTTGTGCAGAATAGGTCTCTAATATTTGCTCCTTTTTCAGCCCAGAATTCTAGCTGCTGGCATTCTCCCTCCTTATGTAAACCTTGTAAAATAAGAGAGAATAGCCATAAGTATTGTGACATAATGTGAAATAACAGCCCATAATGCAATAAATATTGATATAAAAGCATGATGCAAAATGGACGTATCAACTCCCCCAAGCTTAGACCTCGCTTGTCCTCAAGCGAAAGCCGATAACAATAAATATGTCCCCATGTTTAGAGGTAGAGGCGTCGATAAAAATAAAATACGGACATGAAGGCATCATGATTATTCTCATAACAGCAACATATATAGATATTGTCATATGATTACTTATGTTCAAGTGATAATCTATTCACAATGAAAAAGTATGAATCAGAAACCTTATTGAGAACCAACAAACTATAACCTCAGTCATTGAAGCAATTGCAATTTATCATAACATCAAAAAGAGTCTATGTCAGAGCTAAAAAGCAAGTCCACATACTCAACTATCATCTAGTCCTTCATAATTGCTAACACTCATGCAATACTTGTGGTTACGGAGTTTTAATCAGACACAGAGAAAGATAGGGGATTATAGTTTCGCCCCACAACCTTTTACCTCGAGGGTAATGTCAACAATAATTACTCATGCCCCCCTACATCCAATTAGATATATCTATTAGGATCTTTCCAACACACTGTGCTTGCCAAAGGATAAAATGTAAAAAGGAAAGGTGAAGATCACCATGACTCTTGCATAAGGTAGAAGATAATAATAAAATATAGTCCCTTCGCAGAGGGAAGTAGAGGTTGAGATGCGCTTTTATGGTTGGATGTACAAAATCTTAATGCGAAAGAACGTCACTTTATATTGCCCCTTGTGATATGAACCTTTATTATGCAGTCTGTCACTTTTATTACTTCCACATCACAAGATCGTATAAAGCTTATTTCTCCCACACTAATCATACATATTTAGAGCAATTTTTATTGCTTTGCACCGATGACAACTTACTTGAAGGATCTTACTCAATCCATAGGTAGATATGGTGGACTCTCATGGCAAAACTGGTTTAAGGGTATTTGGAAGCACAAGTAGTATCTCTACTTGGTGCTAAGAATTTGGCTAGCAAGAGGGGAAAAGGCAAGCTCAACATGTTGGAGGATCCATGACAACATACTTTATCTCAGATATAAGAAAACATAACTCATCATGTTGTCTTCCTTGTCCAATATCAACTCTTTAGCATGTCATATTTTAATGAGTGCTCCCAATCATAAAAGATGTCAATGATAATATATTTATATGTGAAACCTCTCTTTCCTTATTACTTCCTATTAATTGCAACGATGACCAAAGCTATGTCTGCCAACTCCCAACAACTTTTAAATCATCATACTCTTCCTATGTGAAGTCATTACTCTCAATAAGATCGATATGAACTTTTGTTTCTTTTTATTCTTTTTCTCTTTTCTTTTATTCACCCAAGATTATAGCAAGAAAATCAAGCCCTTGACTCAACACTAATCTTTATTATATAGCTCATGGACTCGATTACATAGAGAGATCATAAAGCAAAACTTAAAACTAGATAATGCCATAAACTTTATTCTACTAGATCAAAATACTACTAATAGGATCGAACTAAGGAAAACGGTAAAGATAGGAGTTCTGATTGTGATACGATACCAGGGCACCTCCCCCAAGCTTGGCAGTTGCCAAGCGGAGTGCCCATACCCATGTTATTATATCTCCTTGGTTGGTGAAGATGGAGGTGATGGATAGTCGCACATCGAGCGTAAGAGGTCCTCTAGCTTGCGAATAATGCCCTTGAGTGCAAAGATATGCTCCTTCAACAAAATATTTTCACTTGTGAGATACTTGTTTTGAATACAAGTTAACTTAATCATCTGGAAAGCTTCGATCTCAGTTGGGGTAAGAAGGTTGTGATCAAGTTGAAGGATGTCTTCTATTGCTGGAGCTTGGTTCTCCGTGGCCTTCTTGATCCCTTCATCCTTGTTGATCTCCACAGGTTCTTCCCTCTTCAGCTCTATCTTCATTAGCCAGGCATCTTTGTCACCGTTGTTGGAGGAGGGGGACGACATGATGCCTGGCCTTGACAACCCTGACAGAGAATAGCCCAAAACAAGAACAGAGGATATTTGCGTGATACGGGAGTCAAAACCTTCGGGAGAATATATAATGAATTTTTACCGACCAAAATACGTATCGTGCAAGAAAACGGAGTCCGGAAGGCACACGAGGTGCTCACGAGGTAGGGGGCGCGCCCGGGGGGTAGGGCGCGCCCTCCACCCTCGTGGGGCCCTCGTGTCCTTCCTGGACTGCTACTTAATTTTCTATTTTTCTAAATATTCCAAAATGGGGAAATATTGCCTTAAAAATTGTTTTGGAATCGGTTTACTTATCGTACCACATACATATTCCTTTTCGGAGTCTGAAACGTTCTAGAAAGTGTCCCTTATGTATTCCTCCGGGGTTACGGTTTCAATAATATTGGTTTCAACATTTATGGGATTACCTTAGATATGATGTTTGATTCTTTGACCGTTTACCACCTTCGGATTTGTGCCTTCGAAGTTGTTGATTTTTATGGCACCGGAACGATAGACCTCCTCAATAACATAGGGGCCTTCCCATTTAGAGAGAAGTTTTCCTGCAAAAATCTTAAATGAGAGTTGTATAACAGTACATAATCACCTACATTAAACTCACGCTTTTGTATCCTTTTGTCATGCCATCTTTTAACCTTTTCTTTAAACAACTTGGCATTTTCATAAGCTTGGGTTCTCCATTCATCAAGTGAGCTAATATCAAGTAACCTCTTTTCACCGGCAAGTTTGAAATCATAGTTGAGCTCTTTAATAGCCCAATATGCCTTATGTTCTAGTTCGAGAGGTAAGTGACATGCTTTTCCATATACCATTTTATATGGAGACATGCCCATAAGATTTTTATATGCAATTTTATAGGCCCATAATGCATCATCAAGTTTCTTGGACCAATTCTTTCTAGACCTATTGACAGTCTTTTGCAAAATTAATTTGAGTTCTCTATTACTCAATTCTACTTGACCACTAGACTGTGGGTGATACAGAGATGCAATTCTATGATTGACATCATATTTAGCAAGCATTTTACGGAAAGCACCATGAATAAAATGTGAACCACCATCAGTCATTAAATATCTAGGGACTCCAAACCTCGGAAAAATAACTTCTTTAAGCATTTTAATAGAAGTATTATGACCAGCTCTACTAGTTGGAATAGCTTCTTCCCACTTAGTAACGTAATCAACATCAACTAAAATATGTGTATATCCATTAGAGGCAGGAAAAGGTCCCATATAGTCAAAGCCCCAAACATCAAACAGTTCAATAAAAAGTGAATAATTCATCGGCATTTCTTGACGTCTACTAATATTACCAATTCTTTGACATTCATCACAAGATAGGACAAACTTACGGGCATCCTTGAAGAGAGTAGGCCAATAAAAACCGGATTCCAATACCTTATGTGCAGTTCTATCTCCCGCGTGGTGTCCTCCATAAGTTTCGGAGTGGCACTTGTGTAGGATCTGTTCCTGTTCATGCTCAGGTACACAACGTCTAAGAACACCATCTACTCATTCTTTATAAAGATGTGGGTCATCCCAAAAGTAATGTCTCAAATCATAGAAGAACTTTTTCTTTTGTTGGTATGTGAAGCTAGGTGGTATAAATTTAGCAACTATGTAATTAGCATAATCAGCATACCAAGGGGTACTACGAGAGGTACTTATGACATTTAATTGTTCATCAGGAAAGCTATCATCAATAGGTAGTGGGTCATCAAGAACATTCTCTAACCTAGATAAGTCGTCTGCAACGGGGTTCTCAGCTCCTCTTTTATCAACAATATGTAAATCAAATTCTTGTAGCAAGAGAACCCATCTAATAAGTCTAGGTTTAGCATCTTTTTTCTCCATAAGATATTTAATAGCAGCATGACAAGTGTGGATAGTTACTTTAGAATCAACAATATAAGGTCTGAACTTATCACAAGCAAATACAACTGCTAAAAGTTCTTTTTCAGTAGCAGCATAATTTCTTTGAGCATTGTCTAGAGTCTTACTAGCATAATGGATAACATTTAATTTCTTATCAACTCTTTGCCCTAGAACATCACCTACAACATAATCGCTAGCATCACACATAATTTCAAAGGGTAAATTCCAATCAGGTGGCTGAACAATAGGTGCTGAGACTAATGCTTTCTTAATTATATCAAATGCTTCTACACAATCCTCATCAAAGACAAATGGTATATCTTTTTGTAATAAATTAGTCAGAGGCCGAGAATTTTTTGAGAAGTCCTTAATGAACCTCCTATAAAATCCGGCGTGACCAAGGAAACTTCTTATACCTTTGATGTCCTTGGGGCATGGCATCTTTTCAATAGCATCAACCTTGGCTTTATCAACTTCAATACCTCTTTCAAAAACTTTATGCCCCAAGACAATACCCTCATTAACCATAAAGTGGCACTTTTCCCAATTCAAGACAAGATTAATTTCTTCACATCTCTGCAAAACTCGATCAAGATTGCTCAAGCAATCACCAAAAGAAGATCCGTAGACGGAAAAGTCATCCATGAAAACCTCACAAATCTTTTCACAAAAGTCAGAGAATATAGTCATCATGCATCTTCGAAAGGTAGCAGGTGCATTACATAAACCAAAAGGCATACGTCTATAAGCAAAAGTACCAAAAGGGCATGTAAAAGTAGTCTTTGATTGATCTTTAGCCGACACACGTATTTGGGAGAAACCAGAATAACCATCTAGAAAATAGTAATGTGTATGCTTGCATAATCTTTCTAGCATTTGATCGATAAAAGGTAAGGGGTAATGATCTTTCTTAGTAGCCTTATTTAATTTGCAGAAATCAATTACCATCCTATAACCTGTAATAATTCTTTGTGGAATCAATTCATCTTTATCATTAGGAACAACAGTAATACCTCCCTTCTAGGGACACAATGAACATGACTTACCTACTGACTATCAGCAATGGGATAAATTATACTTGCCTCTAGAAGCTTTAGTATTTCTTTTCTTACCACTTCTTTCATTTTAGGATTCAGACGTTGTTGAGGATCACAAACTGGTTTGGCATCTGCTTCCAAATTTATTTTATGTTGACATAGAGTGGGACTAATGCCTTAAGATCATCAAGAATATATCCAATAGCAGCACGATGCTTCTTCAGAGTTTTAAATAATCTTTCTTCTTCATGCTCTGAATGGTTAGCACTAATAATAACAAGATATATCTTCTTTTCATCAAGATAAGCATATTTAAGATTATCAGGCAACGGTTTAAGCTCAAACACGGGATCACCCTTAGGTGGAGGGGGATCCCCTAGGATTTCAACAGGAAAATTGTGTTTCAGAATAGGTTCCTATTTAAAGAATACTTCATCTATTTCCCTTCTTTCATTCATAAACATATCATTCTCATGGTCTAGCAAATATTGTTCTAAAGGATCACTTGGAGGTACGACAATAGAAGCAAGACCAATAATTTCATCCTTACTAGGCAATTCTTCTTCACGGTGTTGTTTACTAAATTTAGAGAAATTAAACTCACGAGTCATATCATCTAAGCCGACAGTAACAACATCCCTTGTGCAATCTATGGTAGCATTAACAGTATTTAAGAAGGGTGTGCCAAATATAATGGGACAAAAGCTATCTTGTGGGGAACCAAGAACAAGAAAATCAGCAGGATATTTAGTTTTCCCACACAAGACTTCAACATCTCTAACAATTCCCATTGGTGAAATAGTATCTCTATTAGCAAGTTTAATAGTAACATCAATTTCTTCTAACTCAACAGGTGCAATGTCATGCATAATTTCTTTGTATAAGTCAATAGGTATTGCACTAGCACTAGCACCCATATCACATAAGCCATGATAACAATGATCTCCTATTTTAACAGAAATAACAGGCATGCCTACCACAGGTCTAGGTTTATCTGCATCATGGGGTTTAGCAATTCTAGCAGTTTCACTACAGAAGTAAATAACATGCCCATCTATATTATCAGACAAGAGATCTTTAACAATAGCAATATTAGGTTCAACTTTAACTTTCTCAGGAGGTGTATATGTTTTAATATTGCTTTTACGAACCACAGTTGAAGCTTTAGCATGATCCTTTATCCTAACAGGGAAAGGTGGTTTCTCAACATAAGAAGTAGGAACAATAGGATCATTATAAGTGACAGTCTTTTCTTCAACTTTAATAGGTGCAGCTACTTTTACTTCTATGGGAGGATGATATTTAAACCACTTCTCCTTAGGGAGATCAACATAAGTAGCAAAAGATTCACAGAAAGAAGCTACTATCTCAGAAATCAAGTCCATATTTAGTGATAAACTTACAGAAAATATCGGTATCCATAAAAGATTTAACACAATCAAACTTAGGTGTCATACCTGACTCCTTACCTTCATCGAGATCCCAATCTTCAGAGTTGCGTTTAATTCTATCCAATAAATCCCATCTAAATCCAATAGTCTTCATCATAAAAGAGCCAGCACAAGAAGTATCGAGCATGGTGTGATTATTTTCAGGAAGCCGAGCATAATTTTTTTGAATAATTTTTTCTCTTGGGAGCTCATGATTGGGGCATGAATATAACATTGATTTAAGCCTCCCCCAAGCTTGAGTGATGCTTTATCCTTCACGAGGCCAATATATATATATATAATTGCGGTCACGATGAACAAGATGCATAGGGTAATACTTTTGATGAAATTCCAATTTCAATCTTCTATAGTTCCATGATCTCATATCATCACATAGACTATACCATGTCAATGCGTCTCCCTTCAAAGATAAAGGGAATACCTTCTTCTTAGCAACATCATCGGGTATACCTGCAAGCTTAAATAATCCACAAACTTCATCCAAATATATTAGGTGTTCATCAGGATGCTTTGTTCCATCTCCTGTAAAAGGATTAGCTAGCAGTTTTTCAATCATACCCGAAGTATACTCATAAGGAATTCCATTTTCAATAGGTTCAGTAGGTTGAGGAGCAACTCTTTGCTCTACTAGTTGGGGTGAAGATACCCCGAACAAGCCCCATAGAGGATTACTTTCCATAGTAACAAGTGACAGTAAATTTCAGCACATTATATAAATTTTCCTCACCAAATTCCACCTACCAAAGGCGTTCACTCCCCGGCAACGGCGCCAAAAAAGAGTCTTGACGACCCACAAGTATAGGGGATCTATCATAGTCCTTTCGATAAGTAAGAGTGTCGAACCCAACGAGGAGCAGAAGGAAATGATAAGCGATTTTCAGCAAGGTATTCTCCGCAAGTACTGAAATAAGTGGTAATAGATAGTTTTGTGATAAGATAATTTGTAACGAGCAACAAGTAACAAAAGTAAATAAAGTACAGCAAGGTGGCCCAATCCTTTTTGTACCAAAGGACAAGCATGGACAAACTCTTATATAAGGAAAAGCGCTCCCGAGGACACATGGGAATATCGTCAAGCTAGTTTTCATCACGTTCATATGATTCACGTTCGGTACTTTGATAATTTGACATGTGGGTGGACCAGTGCTTGGGTGCTGTTCTTACTTGAACAAGCATCCCACTTATGATTAACCTCTATTGCAAGCATCCGCAACTACAACAAAAGTATTAAGGTAAAGCTAACCATAGCATGAAACATATGGGTCCAAATCAGCCCCTTACGAAGCAACGCATAAACTAGGGTTTAAGCTTCTGTCACTCTAGCAAGCCATCATCTACTTATTACTTCCCAATGCCTTCCTCTAGGCCCAAATAATGGTGAAGTGTTATGTAGTCGACGTTCACATAACACCACTAGAGGCTAGACAACATACATCTCATCAAAATATCGAACGAATACCAAATTCACATGACTACTAATAGCAAGACTTCTCCCTTGTCCTCAGGAACAAACGTAACTACTCACAAAGCATATTCATGTTCATAATCAGAGGGGTATTAATATGCATACAGGATCTGAACATATGATCTTCCACCAATTAAACCAACTAGCATCAACTACAAGGAGTAATTAACACTACTAGCAAGCTACTAGCACCAATCCCGGACTTGGAGACAAGAATTGGATACAAGAGATGAACTAGGGGTTTGAGATGAGATGGTGCTGATGAAGATGTTGATGGAGATTGCCCTCTCCTGATGAGAGGAGCGTTGGTGATGACGATGGCGATGATTTCCCCCTCCGGGAGGGAAGTTTCCCCGGCAGAACAGCTCTGCCAGAGCCCTAGATTGGTTCTGCCAAGCTTCCGCCTCGTGGCGGCGGAGTTTCGTCCCGAAAGGTTGCTTCTAGTTTTTTTCTCGACGAAAGACTTCATATAGCAGAAGATGGTCATCGGAGAGCCACCAGGGGGCCCACGAGGTAGGGGGGCGCGCCCTAGGGGGCGGTGCGCCCCCCACCCTCGTGGACAGGGTGTGGGCCCCCTGGTCTTCATCTTTGGCGAGGATTTTTCATTATTTATTATAAGGTATTCCGTGGAGTTTCAGGACTTTTGGAGTTGTGCAGAATAGGTCTCTAATATTTGCTCCTTTTTCAGCCCAGAATTCCAGCTGCCGGCATTCTCCCTCCTGATGTAAACCTTGTAAAATAAGATAGAATAGCCATAAGTATTGTGACATAATGTGAAATAACAGCCCATAATGCAATAAATATTGATATAAAAGCATGATGCAAAATGGACGTATCAGACTCCTATTGGGATTGTCGGCACATCGGGTGGCTTTGCTGGTCTTGTTTTACCATTGTCGAAATGTCTTGTAACCGGGATTCCGAGACTGATTGGGTCTTCCCGGGAGAAGGAATATCCTTTGTTGACCATGAGAGCTTGTGATGGGCTAAGTTGGGACACCCCTGCAGGGTTTGAACTTTCAAAAGCCGTGCGCGCGTTTATGAGGCAGATGAGAATTTGTTAATGTCCGGTTGTAGAAAACTTGACACTTGACTTAATTAAAATGCATCAACCGTGTGTGTAGCCGTGATGGTCTCTTTCCGGCGGAGTCCGGGAAGTGAACATGGTTCTTGTGTTATGCTTGAACGTAAGTAGTTTCAGGATCACTTCTTGATCACTTCTAGTTTCTCGACCGTTGCGTTGCTTCTCTTCTCGCTCTTATTTGCGTATGTTAGCCACCATATAGCTTAGTGCTTGCTGCAGCTCCACCTCACTACCCTTTCCTACCCATAAGCTTAAATAGTCTTGATCTCGCGGGTGTGAGATTGCTGAGTCCTCGTGGCTCACAGATACTTCCAAACAGTTGCAGGCGCCGATGATACCAGTGCAGCTGACGCAACCCAGCTCAAGTGGGAGTTCGATGAAGATCGTGTTCTTTGTGTTGTTTTTTGTTTCTCGTTGATCAGTAGTGGAGCCCAGTTGGGATAATCGGGGATCTAGCATTTGGGGTTGTCTTCTTTTATTTTGGGTTCTGTAGTCGGACTTTGATTGTACTTTGGATGATGTATGTTCAACTTGTATTTGTGTGAAGTGGCAATTGTAAGCCGACTCTTTATCCTTTTCTTATTCAATACATGGGATGTGTAAAGATTACCCCTCTTGCGACATGCCTACCATGTTGCTATGCCTCTAAGTCGTGCCCCGACACGTGGGAGATATAGCCGCATTATGGGTGTTACAAGTTGGTAATCAGAGCCTTCCCCAACTTAGGAGACCCCTGCTTGATCGAATCGCTCACGTTGTTGAGTCTAGAACAAAATGTTTTGAGTCTTAGGATTATATATATCGGAGAGTAGGATTCTTTTTACTCCTCAGTCCCTTCGTTGCTCTAGTGAGGCCTCATGACGTAGAGTTTTGACTCTTCTCTCCTCAAATTTCACTAAAAAAAATTTAGGTTCACGCAGGTATCTTGGAATCATTCCGATATTCTTGTGACGAGAACATTGTTCTTGCTGCCTCCTGACATTTAGGGGTTGTGGCAGTGTCCCAGGGAGTTGAGCTCTGAGGTGTTGTCGTCACAATTTTATCGTTGCAGTTCTGGAATACCTGAGTTTCGCCGACATCGAAAATCTCTTTTATGCAGTTGTTCGTGAGATACCCTCGATGCCACCCAGTACTGGGGCGGGAGTTCGGGAGTATTGCCATAGCTTGTATAACGGATGCTTTTCGAAGGTTGAGGTAAACGATTTCCGAAGGTTTCTTGGTTATTTGTTGAAGGATGGATACAGCTGGATGTAGGAATTGTTAGTTTGGGTGAGATATTATGCTTCCCATGTATCCCCAACACCTGATTGCATAACCAGAAAGTTTCGGGAGTTTATAAGTGGGAATTCAGGTAGCTCGTAGGATATCCTTCCAACAGACACATGATACGATATGGGATCTATCATATGTTTGTTTCCGGCTTATTTTGCAAGCCAATCCTTTGTTTTTGTTTTCGTTTGTGGTATTGGAGTTGCATTAACATTCAAGTATTGATTCCATACCTTTTCTAAATGGTGTTCTCATATTTCTGTGTGAATACTAATCCTTCATGATAATCGAGATTGTCATGTCAATTCTTTTCAACCGGCGTGTTTCTCTTCAAGTGGATCCGATCATTTTCAACATTCGCAAGATCAACTCTAAGTATTCTCAACGGTGTTTGTTTCATTCGTCCCAAGTTGTCTTTGTTTTTCCCGCCCTCCCACCCTTTTTCTTCAAGGAATCATATGTCTTAATCAAGTATCCATCTTATTGATGGGAAGTCTCTCCATTCTTTTCTTTCAATGTTCTTATCTGGTGATTATCAGGAAGATACTAACGGAGCTTCAAGTTCATCATTCTTCGTTCTCTTTCTTCTCCGGTGGTTGCAATTCAAGCTTTGGTGTTGATCATATCCTTTTCCTCGTTTCAAATGTTTTCTCATGCCGGTGCACCTCTTTATCATTCACCTCTCACTATTCATTTGTTCCGGAGTGCTGAAGATATCTCGAAGATTCGTGTTTCCACTCTGCGTTCGTTCAAGCTCTTTTGAGGTTGTAATCTCATTCAAGCCATTTAATTTAACCGGTGCAATCTCTCTTCCAAGTAATCATTCAACGGTGTATCTTTTGAGTGGGCCCTAACCCACAGGTCTTTTCCCAGGATCTTACCTGACTCTTCTAATCTTCCCGGAGTTACACTCAAATTCTTTCCCCAGTTTGACATGAGAATGAGTTATCATCAGTCAAATGCCTTCTCCAAGATTTTTTCACATTCTTTTCGTCATAGGTTCAACCTTTCCATTCTTCATCCCGGAGTATCTCAACAACTCATGTTGGTGTTTCGCGTTGTCATTCTCGAATTTGAAGACTGAAGAATAGTTTTTCTCTGCAATCTTACCCGTTCTCTCAAGACTCGTGGTTCTAGCTTGATGCCATCCTTCTATAATTGTTTCTCAATCGTGAGAATTCTTTTCGCCCATTTGGAGCAATCCATGACTCTTTTCAGTTTGATTCTCCGGAGCCCATCATCTCAGAATTATTCATTCCAGCTTTCAGATCTAGTTCTTGAATTCTTCCGATGCTTCATTCAGGTATTCTCTAATCAGCTCGTGATCTCTTCGTTCTTACGTATCTAAATTCTCTCAAGTATTTTCTTCCGTTCCAAATTCTTACCGGTGATTCATCCCTTTACTTCGTTCATTTTCAATTCTTACGGTGATTCATTCAAGATTTCTCTTCCTCCATTATCATATCAATTCATTCGTTCTTTCCAAATCCTATCAGTGGTTCGTCGAAGACCTTCTCAAGTTGGCTCTATATCTATCTTAATGCTTTCTACGAGAATAAGTATTATGCCAAATCCGTTGCTTGTCATGAATTTAAATTGGTGAAGGATACACATAACATAATTCTTATTCTTGCTTCATCCAAATGATGGATTCATTCTTCCGGAGTTTGTTCACGATGAGTAAATTCTCGGTTCAAGTGCTTCATACTTTTCCCGGAGTTCCAAGATCTCTCAATTATATCATCGCGAAAGATCCATCTAAATCATTGCAAGGCTTCACCTTGTGTTTTCAACTTCTCTTTCTTTCCATCATCCTTTTATTATAGGAGTTCTTCATGGAGGCTCTACATGGTGGTTCATCAAGGATTTCTTTCATTCTTCAATTGTTCTTCAAGATTTCTCTCGAAGTATTGATCTGCCAAGCTATACTCAAAATTTAACATGGTGCTCAACACATGTCTTGTTTTGGAGGAGTTCAAGCATTCTTCATCTTGCATTCCGAAGTGCAATTCTTTACACCTTATCTTTTGAGGTGGTGTTATGTCATTTTTGATAATTTCCCTTCGTGTTTCATGATTCGCAAGTTGTCACAGATGAGATATGTAAACCCATCATTTTCTTTTCGTTCAGGAGATCCTTTGCAATCCATTAATCTCTTCGTTGGAGTTATCTTGTGTCATGTTTCACCTAAAGCTTCCCCTAAGGATTGTTGCTATTTATGGTGCTCATTAATGACCCAAGTTCTTCATTTATCCTCCCGGTGAAAATAAGTTTTCTCGTCTCCTTGTTTATATCAATCCAATCTATTGTTTTTCGTTAGTGGCAGAATTTCACCTCATAGTATTGAGATGTTTTCCATAAGTCCACAACAAGCTTACTCTTTTCGTTGTTGGTTTTCCAACAACTCCGTTCGGCCCTTCTCCTAAAGATGCTTTTTCAAAGCTCATTTCAGTTAAAAGATGTTGTTTTCTTCTCCGTTCCTTTAATTCCATTCTTTTATGTCTTCTGGAGGCATTGTGATGTTGCTATCTTCGACCAATTATCTTGTTTTCCCCAAGACCATGTTCTTTCCTTTGCTTATCCATTTAACCGGAGTGTCATGCCCTCCTTTCAAGTTCTTCGCAACTTATCAAGTTTTCCTTCTCCTTTCAGTCCGAGTGCTGCCCAAATTATATAAATCATATTCCTTATGTATCTTGTTTTAACCGGAGTGGTTTCAATATGTATCTGTCACTCAACTTCTTGGTTCTCATCGTGTCCCATGTTTCTCTTATCTAACGGAGTGTTCGCAATCTCGTTCATCTCCATTGTATTCTTCTTTCAATGGTTTAACCTCTCAAGGTTATTTGGTTTCACTCATTCGTCAAAGAAGCAACTTACTTTTACTCTTCTCTTCCTCTTACGTTTCTCTCCGGTGCTATCCTTAGATCCCGGGACGAGATCCTCTCATAGTGGTGGAGTGTTGTGACGCCCCGAGACCGTTGCGCCAGGTGTCTTCCAGTTATTCGTTGTTGTTGCCTTGTCATTTGCTTGCGTATCGCATATTGTCATGTCATCATGTGCTTTGCATCATCATGTTTTCAAACTTGCATCCGTCCAGGTTCCCCAGTTCCATCCGTTGTCTGTTCTGAGCCGAACCACACTTGCACGCGCCCGCGACACGTCCAAAATATTATTTTATTAGTGGCCGGAAAATGTTCTCAGAATGGGTTGAAAGTTGGCATGTAGTGTTGTTATGTTGTAGGTAGGCCGCCTGCCAAGTTTCATCGCATTCGGAGTTCGTTTGACGCCCCAACGGATAACTATAGCGGCAATATAGCCGGTCAAAATGTCGGACGTTTTTGGTCTCCGAAAACAGTCGCCGGGCTGCATTCCCCCTCTTTCCTCTCAGCCCAAGCCCTTCTTCATAGTCCTCCTAGGCCCAGCCTGACCCCTCCTTGCGCGGTACATGGACCCCTCACGCGCGTCCGGCAACTGTCCCGAACTCGACCCTGACAGTCGTCATCGTTGGATCCGGATCATCCCCAAACATCCCGAAAACATCTCTGTTTTCTTGTTTGGACTCCCTATCTATTTTTTCCGACTATCTGATTATGATCGGAGGGATAGATTAGCCCCTAACCAAAAATCCATTTGCTATATATAGTTCCCCTTTATCCATCTCTAGACAAACCCTAAAATCTAGGACTTTTGTCCCTGCCGCCGCCGCCACACTCAAATCTCTCTCGGGATCTCACCCGAGCCAACCACCCACACCCTAGATCCCCTCCTCTCGATCCAGAGCAGCTACACAGTGCCCGAGCTCCTCCTCTTGCGCCTTTGTCCTCGATCCCCTCGCGCCCATGGAGCCCGAGCCCCTCCAGCAAGCCGACCTCGACCTGGACGACTGGATCACCAGGTCATGTTGCAGCTCCCCGTCGCCTCCCTCTCCTTCCTTTCCCCCTCCATATTCCCTCTCTCAGCTCTCTCCCTTCTCTTATTCACAGGAACAGGGGACGCCATGAATGAAACTACCTGCTTGATTCCCTGCTTCTTGTTGACCGCCTCATCCCGGAGCAGCTCGCTGGCGTTCTTCGTTGTCCTTGCGCGTCCGCCACAAAGACCGGCCGGATCCGTGTGCTACCTCGACTCCAACCTGTCGGAGTCGCTTCGCCGCGGCCTCCCCTGCCTCCATGGACGCGTCCAGCACTGCAGCAGCATCACTGCCTTGTTCCTTCTCCCCTGCAGCCATGGGCGCCTCAAGCTAGGGCTTGCCTTGCCGCCCTTGCAACCTCGGCCTCGTCTTCGCGCCTCAACCGACCTCGTCGTCGCCGGGAACCCCAGGCTTGCCTCCACCGCCGCACTAAGTTACCCGCTCCACGCCGAGCTCGGCTTCCTCGTCGTCGTCAGCAAAAGCAGAGCGCCAAGTCCCTCCGCCTCAACTTGCTTGCCCGCGCCAGTCGCCGCCGGTGACCATCTCTAGGACCTCCTCGCCTGCCCGTGGAAGTTCCAAGCCCCACCGCGGTTGTTTCCGCTTCTCCTGAATTGCGCACCTGCTTTGCCTCAAATAGCTGTAGCGCCGCATCGCCTCTGCCTCGTCCTTACCACTCGCTGGAGCCAAGGGCGTCGCCTCGGTCGCCGCCTTGCCAAGCTCTGCTCGCCGCCGAAGTCCACTAGCGCCGGCGACCTCCACCTCCGCGGCCCCCTGCCTCGGTCGCCTCCTGTTCATCAGGAGACGACGAACGCTTCGAGCGTTGACCGCGTCTTCCTCCTTGCTAGGCCAGCGCGCTCCACCTTGCCTCTGCCAGCCCAACATGCGAGCTGGCCCAGTCCACCCCGGCCTATCTCTCCACCGCCTGGGCTTGGCCCAATGTGAGCAGCCACCCCAAACCCCCCCCCCTGTGCACTGTTGGGTCAGCAGTTTCGGCCTAGTTTATATTTTTTCCATCCGCTACGATTTACATATAAAAATACTTAGAATCTTGTCTAGTTTCATTATATCCAACTTTCATGCATGTTTGACATGTTTAAAATGTTGTTTGTTTAATTTTGCTCATATGCCATGTTAAAATGCTTTATTTCATAACTTAATAACCATAGCTCCAAACTTAATAAATTTTTATATGTAAATGGGGTAGAAAAATGCCTAGTTTAACATGGTGGCTTTACTTTGCATGTTAAACAACTCTAAAATATGGTTTAGGGCAGAACAGTACCAAATCCATAATTTGCATATGAGGATTTTCCGGACTTGTTGTTTGTTGTTCTGGCCTCATTTAAACTTGCCTAGATAGGTAGATTTCATATGCTTCACCTCTTGCCATGTTTAACAACTTTTAATATTGTTGAGTACCTAACCGGGAGTGAACTAAATAATTGATGTGGTGTTCCGTCAATATGCAACTCGTTGCATATTGAGCTCCACTTAATTTGTAGTTTTGTTTGTTGCATTTTGCCATGCCATGACTCTTTAAACCAGACATGCATAATACTTGTTTGCGCATCATGCCATCCTTATGTGATGGTTGTTTACTATGTTGTTTGCTTCTTTCCGGGTTGCTTTCTCTTGTTAGCTTCGGTTTCGTTCCGGAGTTGTGAGGATTCGTTCGAGTACGTCCGTTTGTCTTCTTCATGGACTCGTTCTTCTTCCTTGCGGGATCACAGGCAAGATGACCATACCCTCGAAATCACTTATATCTTTGCTTGCTAGTTATTAGTTCTATCGCTATGTCGCTCTACCTACCACTTGCTATATCATGCCTCCCATATTGCCATCTCAAGCCTCTAACCCACCTTTCCTAGCAAACCGTTGTTTGGCTATGTTACCGCTTTTGCTCAGCCCCTCTTATGGCGTTGCTAGTTGCAAGTGAAGATGAAGTTTGTTCCATGTTGGAACATGGATATGTTGGGATATCACAATATCTCCTATTTAATTTAATGCATCTATATACTTGGTAAAGGGTGGAAGGCTCGGCCTTATGCCTGGTGTTTTGTTCCACTCTTGCCGCCCTAGTTTCCGTCATACCGGTGTTATGTTCCTTGATTTTGCGTTCCTTACGCGATTGGGTTGTCGGGGTTGGGGTCCCGGCAAACCCTTAAGGTTCGAACACTGGGGTGCACGCGAAGTCTTCCTCTCCTACCGATCTATGCTCTAGCTTGCTAGGATCTCGCGGACGAACTCGACGAACTCACAACACAGATGGACACAGGGTTCATACTGGTTCAGGCTACCATTGCGGTGTAACACCCTACTCCAGTGTGGTGGTGGTCGATTGCCTCTTGGGCTGATGATGAAAAATACAAGGGAATAACGACCTCCTGAGGTTGAGGCGTTCTTGGGCTCGGTGAGCTTGTGTGTGAGCTCCGTTGTTTCCTCGAGCTTCGTCCCCTTTTCATTGTGGTGGCTAGTCCTATTTATAGAGGCCCTGGTCCTCTTCCCAAATATCGAGCGGGAAGGGAGCCAACAATGGCGGGCTAATTTGAAGGGGGACAGCTAGTACAAGCTATCCTGACAAAAGTAGTCTTCGCCTGCACAAAGTTCTGGTGGTGACACTGTTCCGGGCTCCACGATGACCTCTGTCTTGCAGTCCTTGGTCTTGGTCTTGTTGCACCGAAATGGCAACCTTTGCCTGATGCCTCGGTACTCCGCGGCTGCGCTTTCCCCCTTTGCACCAAAGAGGAAACAAGGACGCTGTGCGCGCTGGCGCCTGCCTGGTGTCGATCGTCACGGCTCCCATCACGAAAGCCTCCTGAGGTTCGCCCCGCCTTGATATCTCCGCTCCTCGTGAGCCTGCCCAGCTAGGCCATTCTGGAGGAGGTCCTGCATCGTCCGCCTCGCGAGGCTTGGCCCCTCGCAATGGTCTTGAGTGCTTCGTTGGTGAAGATGGGTCGTACGGCCTGCTGGCTCAGCTACGCTGCGGACCGCAGGCAGGCAAGTCTGGGGACCCCCGTTCCCAGAACGCCGACAGTAGCCCCCGAGCCCAAGGTGCGGGCGGGCTTGGCTTCACAAAGAAGCCAAGGGTCAATCTCGAAGCGCCTCGGGGCCCCAAAGCCTGCGGCCTTGGTTGACGCGTGGCGGTTGATTGAATGTGGGCGTCTCCGCTTCCCCATGCTACTTTGGCAACTGCTTGACCTGACAAAACGCTGGCGCGGGCGGAACTTGCCTTCATTGCTTCTTCCTCGCCTCGCTCCAGATCCCCTTTCTTGCTCTTCGCCACCGCTACCTACAGATCTACTCTGGCCTTGCTCTGCATCTGCCGCCCATGGCGCCATGCATGGTCAAGACTTCCTCGTCCCCGGCCTGGTATGAGCCCGCTCTTGAGGCGCCCACTGTCACGGAGAAGAGCCTTGCCTCCGTGCGCCTGCTGATGGCGGGAGAGAGCAACGAGTGGGGGAAGACAGAGCTTTGGTTTGCCTCCGATGAGCTGGAAGCTGGGGGGAGCACCTTCTTCCCCTTCTTTTCGAGCAGCGTTGCCTTCGGGTTGGTTCCTCCCTTCTCTGATTTCCTCTATGAAGTCCTCGACCACTATGGGCTGCAGGCGTTGCATCTCCACCCCAACTCTATCCTTCTCCTATCCATCTTTTCCTACTACTGTGAGGCGTACCTAGGTGTGATGCCTTCCGTGGTGCTCCTGCGCCACTTATTCTTCCTTCGTGTCAGCGAGGGTCACATCTCTAGATGCGCCAACTTCGTCGCGGCCGGCAAGGCCAACTCGATCTCGAGCACCGGGAAGAGGGCCGACAACATTCGATCCAAATGGGTCATGGTGGACGCCAAGCTCGCCCATCTGTGCCTGGCGTTGCCGTCGGAGGCGCCCCGACAAGACAAGGAGTGGCCCAGGGTGGAGCTTGTCGATGAGCGGGCATCATCAGTGTTGGAGCAGATGATGGCCGACCTGAAGCCGGGCAATGCGAGGGCGGCCAAAATAACGGGAGCGATGCTCCTAAGGGAGTTCTTGACGCTGCGGGTCGCCCCACTCCAGGCGCGCGCGCCCCTTCTGGCAGCTTGAAGGAGGGGAGAAGAAGGCCCTGCTGAGGCCGGGGGTCCTGCCTGACGATGAACTGGACGCCGTCCTGCGCCTCATAGTTGGAGACAACCAGGAGTACCTGCCTAGCACCTTCATTCCCCTGTTCCAACGCAGGGATCGGGAGGAATTCGTCGCCTCCAGGCCAACTTTTGATGTGCGCGGGCTAGTGCCGCCAGTGCTTTTGGGAGCTCCTTCAGCGCCAAAGCCGGTGGAGGTGTCTTCTGGCGAGTCCCGCGGAGAGGGGGAGGAGGAGGAGGAGGACTCTGAGGAGACCCCAGAAGGAGGCGGAGGAGACCTCCCCTCCGAGCAAGACCAAGATTCTTTGCACCCGTCCTGATGATGTTGAGGCCGACGCCTACCAAGGAGGGAAGGAGCAACCCCTCGTCCCAACAAAGTGTAGGTCGTCGCTGGTGGACCGTGGTGCTGCCCCCACTCCAACACCTCCTGGGGCTGGATCCGGTTCCGCCTCCGCACTGCATGGCGCCAACGGAGCCCGAGCGCCTGCCTCCCAGGTCACGAAGCTATTGGGCCTCAAGCTCCTCAAGAGAAAGGTGGAGTACCTTGCAGTGGACCGGTAGGTGCTTCGAACTTCACTTGGTCCTTGCTGGTGCTTGTTTCTTCCTGACGCTCGTCCTTGGTTGATCAGGCCGACATCTTCGGCAAAGAGGAGTAATGAAGGGAAGGCAGCTGTGCCTCCCTCCGCAGATCCAGGGGGCAACATCGCCCGTGTCTCCCCAGCCCGATCGTCTTCGCGGGGCCAAGATAAGCATCCCCGCGTGGAGTGAGCCCCCACGGCCCCGACGACTCTGGAGGTGCCGGTGCTTGGCGCGGCTGATGAGGTCCCAGCTGCTCCGGAGCCCACGGTCTCGCAAGCCCTGGTGACTGCGCCACTCACTCCTACTACTGCGCCTCCACTCCTCGGTTCCTCTGCTCCTGCTGCCGTCTTGGAGCATGCCTTTTCAGAGATGACCCAACTGCAGGCGGATCTCCTGAGCGCTGACCCGCGCCTAGTGGCCGGGCGTCTGGAGTTGGCCTCCGGCTGGCTTCACTCTGACCTGGCGGTACACGCGGCGCTGGGCCAGGCTGTTGCGGCTTCCGAGAGGGAGAAGTAAGGGGCCGCCAGTGCTGCAGACGATCGTGAGGCGGCGCTGAGAGACGCCAAGGCCGCCCACGACCGCTGCCAATTGCTGGAGGGCAAGTTGAAGAGCCTGCGCAAGAAGCACGGCGAAGAGGCACGCCACCGCTCGTCCGAGGAGAAGGAGATGAAGGCCCGGGAGGAAGCCATCAAGAACCGTGATGCTGAGCTGGTGGAGCTGGGGAAGGAGCAGGCCGCCGAGCGCAACCGGTTGGAGGAGCTGGAGCAGAAGATAGAGGCGAGGGAGGCCAACCTTGCCGCCAAGGCGCGAGTCCTGGCCGAAGACCGTGTGGCCTTCGCCGATCTCGAGAAGAGATCTCACGAGGTGCTGAAGACGCTGTACGACCGTGGCCTGGAGAAGCCGCTGGACAGTGACGAGGACGGCCCTGCCCAGCTGCTTCCTCTCACGGTGAAGGCGCTTGAGGAGGTCCTTGAGGGCCTTGGTCCCATGGCGGAGGCAGAAGCTCAGGTTCTGTCCGCGGCCGCACTGACTCGCGTCCTGAGCCATTTGCACCTCCGCGACCCCAATGCCCGCCTCGACGAGCTGCTAGAGCCTGTAGCTGAAGACCTCTGCGACGCCGTCGCCGCAGCTGTTCAAGGTCACGTGGAGGCTTTGCTGGGGAAGTTCGCCCGTGGGGAAGCACTTTCCGCTGGCGACGGCGACATCCGGGGGTGACCAGCGGCTATTCTTCTCGTTCCTTTCCTATGACATACATCAGGCCTCGTGGAGGCATTTAGAATTTTCATTTGATATTGTGAGAACAATATGCTTGTAATATTTGCTTCGAGATTTTGCGTTTTCCTTCCTATTTGCTTTGTTCTGCGTCGGTAGAGCCTGGCCCCGCGCATACCTCAACCGCCGTTGAGCCGATCGGAGACCAGGACAGACCAAGGAGTGAGGGGCTACGTGACTAGTTAGGCTCCTGAGTCGCGATGCTCAGGAGTCCCCCTTGACGTGCGAACAACATATAGGGAGAGTTCACGAAGATATATTAATGTTCTATGTCGGCAGAGCCCGGCCCTGCGCATACCTCAGCCGCCGTTGGGCCGACCGGAGACTAGGACAGACCAAGGAGTGAGGGGCTACGTGACCAGTTAGGCTCCTGAGTCGCGATGCTCAGGAGTCCCCCTTGACGTTCAAATAATTTCCATAGCTGCCCTCACCGAGGCCTCAGGAGGGGCGCGCGACGCCCAGGTCCGGGGGACCTGGTTGGGTGGCGTGTGCTTGGGCGTGACCCGAGCGCAGCCCCCGTGCCCAGCCCCCTCGCGCGACTCTCCCAAGGGGAGGCGTCATGGTCGGACTAGGCATTGAGCTCTGGGCTGCCTGAGGTTGGGACGGCCGTGGGGTCGCCCTCAGTTGTTTATCACCAGCGCGGAGCATAGTGCTTCCGCTTGTGCACATGCATAGCCGCTCCTCGGTAGTGTCAACAGCCAGCGCGAAGCATGGAGCTTCCACTTGGGCGTGGGATGGGGGGCCCCCCTCCGGGAGGAGCCCCCGGGGCGTGTACAGCCCCGCCCTGACACGTGGCTTGCACGGCAGGGCTGCGAGGTGTATCTAGGCACTCGTGAGCCAGCGCGGGACTCACGAGGCCCTACCTCAAGGCGGGTTGCACCTGGTCTTGAGTCTTGGTGGCTGTATGTCCCTGCAAGGTGGTTAGATGCAAGCACTCTACGTCCTCAGGTCCCGGCCCTCGAGCGCGCTCAGCCGCCGCTAGTATGCCAGGTCGCGATGCCGTGGTCAAGGCCAGGGGTTGAGGGCTGGAGAGCCAGTAAGAGCTCCTGAGTCGCAATGCTCGGGAGCCGCCCTTTTAACGTGCAAGCAAATTGCATGGGGCGAACGGGACCGAGGTGGGTGGTAATCAAATAGGAGATAGCAGATGGCAGGTTAAGCATGAAGGGCAGACCGGCTAGGATAAATGCAGGAAGATACATGCCACTGGGTCTGGCCCGAGTGGCGTGAGGACGATGCAGCCCGAGGGGTGCCCCCAGCAAGGTAAGCTAAAGACATAAGTAAAAGGGATACATGCCGCAGGGATGGACCCATGTGGCCTGGGAACAGTGCATCCCGAGGGGTGCTCCCAGCTTAGACGAACTTGGAAGATGTCACCTGGGTCTGTAGACGAAGTAGAGCTGGTGCAGCTGAAGCCACGCGTCGAAGGAATGACTCCTCATGAGCCACTGGGACCCTAAGCCTCAGGAGGCTCTAGGAGCTCAGGAGGTTCCCTGAAGGCCGTCGCCATCTCCTCCCGAACGACATGGAACCTGGCCTCCTGAGCCGCCTGGACTTGCCGCAGGTTGCGCTGATAGGCTGACGCCACGCTCGGCAAGCCGAAGGGCATGCGAACGTACCTATGCGATGGACCCTCACAGCGGCCCGCGCGTGATGGCCAGAAGCATTCCTGAGATGCTGCCTTGTTGAGTCCTGGGATGTCGATGCAGGAGCGCAGCTCAGCACCCTCGCCTGGGTGGTGAGCCACACTCTATGAGCGGCTGTCGCCACGCATGGCTCTTGCGTCTTGTAGCTCTTGGGTGGTCTTGGTGATGAACTCCTGGGTGGTGGGCATTCCTCGCCTCATGCTCTCCTACAGAAAACGTGCCACAAAGCACGCTTCCAAGTGGTGCCCAAGCGCCTCCCTCATGAGAGTGGCAAGGTCTGAGGCCCTCCAGAAGAGAGGCCCCGAGCCTTGCCCGAGGAGGGTGCCGGGCGCGCTTTCCTATGCGGTGGAGGGAGGCACCCCTGGAGCGGGCGCCGATCCTGATGAGGCTCCTGATGCGACGCCATCTTCTTGGGGTCCTGCACGGTGCGGTAGCTTCTTCTTGGGGATGGTCTCCGAAGGGCCCTCACTTCTGCAGTCAGGGTTGTTGATTGCCGCGGCTTGGAAGTCGCGCTCAAGGGAGCAGACCGCATCCCTTTCTTCACATGGGACAGTGACAATCCCCCCACTTTCTGGCATCTTGAGGACATTGTAGCCGTGGTGAGTAACTGCCATGAACTTGGCCAGGGCTGGGCACCCGAGGATGGAGTTGTACGGCAGGCGGATGTGTGCGACATCAAAGTCAATGAGCTTGGTGCGGTAATTCTTGCGCTCCCCGAAGGTGACAGGCAGGCGGACCTGCCCTATTGGTGTGGTGGAACCGTCAGTCACTCTTGAGAAAGGCTTGGTTGGCTGGAGCTGCTCATACGGCACTTGGAGGCCGTCGAATGTGTCAGCGGATAGGATGTTAAGCCCTATGCCGCCGTCGATGAGAGTCTTGGTGACTTGCACATTGCTGATGACTGGGGCGCACAGCATAGGGAGTGTGCCAGCGGCGGCTGCACACTTGAGCTGGTCGGTCGAGCTGAAGGTGATGGCGCATTGGGACCACCGGAGTGGGCGCGCGGCCTCGAGCTTGGGGAGCGCCGCGTTTACTTCACGAGCGAACTGTTTGAAGATGCGCTGAGAGGCTGGGGCCTGAGCGCCGCCTAGGATGCAAGCGACCGTGCGCGGCTCCTAGAAGCCCCCAGCCCCTCGTCCTGGTGATGGTCGTCGTTCCTCCTTGGCGGCGGCAACGGGGGAAGAACGGCGTTTCCCTGGGGGCGATCCTCGCGAGTCTGGTCCCTCCAGGCACCCTCGCGAGGACGATCCTGCCAGCGGCCCTCGCGAGGCCGGTCGCGCCACTCCTGGCGCGGGCCACGGTCGTCCCAGCGTCCACCTCCGCGGCCGTAGCCCCGGTCGCTGCGCTCGGGGCGTCGGCTGAAGCGTCCTTCCCGAATAGCTCTGAGCTCTTGACAGTTGCTGGTGTTGTGGGTGTTCAGGTTGTGGAAGGCGCAGAAGGGCTGGCCGTTCTTGGATGACTCGGGCTGATCTCTGCCTCGCTTGGTATCGGGCTCCGTTGCGAGCACGACTGCCTCTTTGCGCTTCACGTCCTTGGCCTTGGCCTTCTTTTCCTCCACTCCTGCAGCTGGCAGTTCCAGGAGAGAGAGAGACGCCCCTCCTCAGCTCTTGCACACCTGGTCGCCAGGTTGAATAGCTCCTGAGATGTGCAGAGCTCCTCATGGATGGCCAGCTCTTCCTTCACCTTGACGTCACGGACACCATCGAAAAACTCATAGAGCTGCAGGAACTCCGCGGGGTCGGCGGTGTCGTCGTACCGTGGAGGCAGATCTGGCTTGAACTTGCCTGGCCAGGCAAAGCTACACAGCTCAGGGGTGAAGGCGCGGCAGCCTGCCGTTGTTGTCGGGGCCCGCCTCGGGGGCGGAGCTTGGTCTTCGCGAGGTCCGTGCTGCGCCACTGCCGGCGGCGCGCGGTCTTGATGAGGTGGCGCGGGGAGCGCTGGTGCGGCTTCTCACGGTCGCGGAACTTCTTGGCAGCTCCTTTCTTCACGCGCGGGCGCCGGGCGCGGCGGATCACGTCGCAGAGGTGCGCGCCTTGGCGCCAAGGCACCGTCTTGGGGTCGAGGTGGTGGAGGCGTGCCACGGGCCCCGTTGCCCGCAACCTGCTGAGGGGGAGGCAGAGAGTGAGACGGCGCCAGATAGCCCCCCGCGGCACGGACGAGCCCGGCGACGCGGTCAAGGCACTCTTAATAGACATCGTCGACAGGGCGGTAACACAGGAGCTCGTTTGCCGCGATGAGCGCGGCCCGCGCCTCCTGGGGAGCGCGGTGTGCGTGAGACAAAGAACCAGCAGGAGCGAGTGATGGAGTAGCGGTGCGGCCGTCCTGCCGCACCGAAGGAAGTTGCGAGGACGCCTGCTGCTCATTTCCCACCGAGCCGGTGGCTGCGTTGGCAGCGGGGGACGGAGATCGACGAGGCGGCCCACCGACGGGTGCCGTCTGAGCGATGTGGGTGGCGAGGGCGGCCCGACGCTCAGCTCGAGCACGACGAGCGCTCGCCATGGAGACGACGGGGCGACGGAGCGATGAGCATCAGAGAGGAAGCTACAGTGCACCCCTACCTGGCGCGCCAAATGTCGGGGTTGGGGTCCCGGCAAACCCTTAAGGTTCGAACACTGGGGTGCGCGCGAAGTCTTCCTCTCCTACTGATCTACGCTCTAGGTTGCTAGGATCTCGCGGACGAACTCGACGAACTCACAACACAGATGGACACAGGGTTTATACTGGTTCGGGCCACCGTTGCGGTGTAACACCCTACTCCAGTGTGGCGGTGGTGGATTGCCTCTTGGGCTGATGATGAACAATACAAGGGAAGAACGGCCACCTGAGGTCGAGGCGTTCTTGGGCTCAGTGAGCTTGTGTGTGAGCTCTGTTGTTTCCTCGAGCTTCGTCCCCTTTTCACTGTGGTGGCTAGTCCTATTTATAGAGGCCCTGGTCCTCTTCCCAAATATCGAGCGGGAAGGGAGCCAACAATGGCGGGCTAATTTGAAGGGGGACAGCTAGTACAAGATATCCTGACAAAAGTAGTCTTCGCCTGCACAAAGTTCTGGTGGTGACGCTGTTCCGAGCTCCACTATGACCTCCGTCTTGCAGTCCTTGGTCTTGGTCTTGTTGCACCGAAATGGCAACCTGTGCCTAATGCCTCGGTACTCGGCGGCTGCGCTTGCCCCCTTTGCACCAAAGAAGAAACAAGGACGTTGTGCGCGCTGGCGCCCGCCTGGTGTCGATCGTCACGACTCACGTCACGAAAGCCTCGTGAGGTTCGCCCCGCCTTGCTATCTCCGCTCCTTGTGAGCCTGCCCAGCAAGGCCATTCCGGAGGAGGTCCTGCATCGTCTGCCTTGCGAGGCTTGGCCCCTCGCGAGGGTCTTGAGTGCTTTGTTGGTGAAGATGGGCCGTACGGCCTGCTGTCTCAGCTACGCCGCGGGCCGTAGGCAGGCAAGTTTGGGGACCCCCGTTCCCAGAATGCCGACATGGGTGTTATGGGAACCCCTTGACAATTCGCTTTGAATAAAACTCCTCCAGCAAGGCCCAACCTTGGTTTTACATTTGCCTAACAACCTATTATGCTTCCCTTGGGTCGGCCAACCCGAGGGTCATCTTTATTTAAACCCTCCCGGGCCAGTGCTTCTCTAAGTGTTGGTCCGAACCAAGCCGCCTGCGGGGCCACCTCGGGGAAACTCGAGGGCTGGTTTTACTCGTAGCCTGTCTCATCCGGTGTTGCCCTGAGAACAAGATACGTGCGACTCTTATCGGGATTGTCGGCACATCGGGTGGCTTTGCTGGTCTTGTTTTACCATTGTCGAAATGTCTTGTAACCGGGATTCCGAGACTGATCGGGTCTTCCCGGGAGAAGGAATATCCTTCATTGACCGTGAGAGCTTGTGATGGGCTAAGTTGGGGCACCCCTGCAGGGTTTGAACTTTCGAAAGCCGTGCCCACAGTTATGAGGCAGATGGGAATTTGTTAATGTCCGGTTGTAGAAAACTTGACACTTGACTTCATTAAAATGCATCAACCGTGTGTGTAGCCATGATGGTCTCTTTCCGGCGGAGTCCGGGAAGTGAACACGGTTCTTGTGTTATGCTTGAACGTAAGTAGTTTCAGGATCACTTCTTGATCACTTCTAGTTTCTCGACCATCGCGTTGCTTATCTTCTCGCTCTTATTTGCGTATGTTAGCCACCATATATGCTTAGTGCTTGCTGCAGCTCCACCTTACTACCCTTTCCTACCCATAAGCTTAAATAGTCTTGATCTCGCGGGTGTGAGATTGCCGAGTCCTCGTGGCTCACAGATACTTCCAAACAGTTGCAGGTGCCGATGATACTAGTGCAGGTGATGCAACCAAGCACAAGTGGGAGCTCGATGAAGATCGTGTTCGTTGTGTTGTTTTTCATTTCTCGTTTATCAGTAGTGGAGCCCAGTTGGGACGATCCGAGATCTAGCATTTGGGGTTGTCTTCTTTTATTTTGGGTTCCGTAGTCAGACCTTGATTGTACTTTGGATGATGTATGTTTAACTTGTATTTGTGTGAAGTGGTGATCGTAAGCCAACTCTTTATCCCTTTCTCAGTACATGGGATGTGTAAAGATTACCCCCCTTGCAACATGCCTACCATGCGGCTATGCCTCTAAGTGGTGCCCCGACACGTGGGAGATATAGCCGCATTGTGGGTGTTACAGAGCACCACTTGTAATTGGAGTTCATCTACCTACATGGGTTAGTCTTGCAAGGAAGAGCACTTGTGTATCCAAAATGACAATCATGAATTTTGATATAGAATTTGTCAAAGGATATGTTGAAGGATTTGATGCTACCTTTTCTTCAACCACCATGGAGTAGAGACTTGGTGATGTAGAGATTGCTCAAGATGTGAGTGAGTTGCAATCTCATGAATTTAGATTCATCCAAGTACCTACAAGGGTTAGATAGCATGCAAGGGTGCAAATATATCCAAGACATGTGATTATCATCATGAGAGATATGTCAAGGATTAGTCATAGGCCCATGCCTTGCCTGCATCCAAATGGAGTTCCTACTCCAAGTTTGAAGCATCAATGATGTTCAATTCACCTCTCAAACGGCAAAATACTTTCTCATCAAGCAGTATGGTGAATATATCCGCCAATTGCTTATCGGTATGAACATGCTTAAGATCAATGTCTCCTTTAGCAACATGATCTCGAATGAAATGATGACGAACTTCAATATGCTTAGTTCGAGAATGTTGCACGGGGTTGTGAGAAATCTTAATGGCACTTTCATTGTCACAAAATAAAGGAACATGTTTCACATATATCCCATAATCTTCAAGAGTTTGGGTCATCCAAAGTAATTGACCACAACATGCACTACAAAAAAAAGACACATCCGTGACATTTTGGGCCAAACGAATTTTTTTTCTGTCATACATATGACACTTCTATGACGATAATTGTGACAAAACCCGGTATCATCATAGATGTGGTGGGCTCCTACTTCTATGACAGAAAATGGGCTTTTCGTCCTGGGCGGGCCAAAGACGCAGCTGCATGACATTCTTTGGGCCGTCCATGACGGAAAAAAACATGGTAGAAGCGAGGGCGAGAAAAATTTCGGGGAGTTCCCGGTTACGGTGGGAGGTCGGGGGCCAAGGGATGTGCGTTTCTCTCGTACACATACGCGCGTGTGTGCGAGGCGTTGGCTCTAACTAAACCCGAGCGAGGCGTTGGGCTCTAACTGAACCCGAGCGATTGCACTGCAGGCTACGCGTTACTGAACCCGAGCGATTCCTTCGCTACTACTGCTAACTGAAGCCGATCGATGCTTCGTCTGGATGAACAGTGAGCGTTGTAGGGGGGGTTGGATGAACAGTTCCCAGTGGGGGTGGATGAACAGGACCCCGTGGTGTTGCCTCTGGATGAACAGGACCCCGATCGATCGAGCCGGTTGGGGCTGGATGAACAGGACCCCGTGGAGGGCTGGATGAATAGGACCACCCCGTGGAAGGCATGATGAATAGTAGACGATGGAGGGCAGGATGAACAGTAGCCCGTGGAGGGGTGGTTGAACAGGAGCCCATGGAGAGGGCTGGTTGAACAGTAGCCGGTGGAGTAGCGCGCGGTGGAGGCTGGATGAACAGGAGCCCATGGATGAACAGTCGCATGTGGAGGCTGGAGGAGGTTGACGGTGGAGGAACAGTAGCTTGTGGAGGCTAGAGGGGGTCGACGGTGGAGATGAACAGTATCCCGTGGAGTCCCGTTTTGTGGTACGCCACACCCCTCCCGATGAACAGGACCCCCGTTTCGACCGTAGGAGGTCCGTTTCGTCCGTTTTGCGGTACGCCACACCCCTCCCAATGAACAGGACCCCCGTTTCGACCGTAGGAGGTCCGTTTCCTTCGTTTTGCGGTATGCCAGACCCCTCCCGATGAACAGGATCCCGTTTCGAACGTGGCCGGTCAAACACAAGGCCGTTTCCTTCGTTGTGCGGTACGCTAGGCCTCGTTTCCTTCGCTTGTTCCGTCCAAGCCCTCCCGATGAACATGACGCATTCCGTTGCCTCCCCATGAACACGATGCATTCCGTTGCCTCCCCATGAACATGACGCATTCCGTTGCCTCCCCATGAACATGACGACGACGCTGTTTCTCCGTTCCGACCCAGCCATGTACATGAGCCCTGGCCGTACGTATGCGCGAGTAGGCGTTCGAGACCCCGCCCGTATGTACACATACATGGCCGTATTTTCTTTCTTGCACCCTGGCCGCTGTACGTATGTGTACATGCTACGTGCACGCCATTACTACAACACGTGCGCGCCTCTACATCAACCAGTATATATGTACGTACACGTTCGCGACCAGAATGACAATGCTACGTATGCTTCGACCAGGTGGGTCCCGACTGTCAGGTACTTCCTTGCTTGCGAAGATGTAGCTGGTGGGTCCCAGCAGTCAGGGGGGCGAAATACGGTGGCCCGTCCGGTGGGTCCCCGCTGTCAGGTGGAGGAATAATTATTTTGCACGTAATAAGGAGGCACTTCCTTGCTGCGGCCGTGGACCCAGCTGTCAGCGTCTCCACGTACAGTCCACGTCCGATGGAAGCCGTTCCTTCACCACGTTGACCACGCCGCGCCGAGAGCACCAGGGCGGCGGATGATGTCGAGGCCTAGGAAGGGGACGACGCGGAGCCAGGGAAGATGCGACAGTGGATGCCCATGCGTAGAGGAGTATGAGAGCACTCGTTCGCTGCGGTGTGAGGCTGCTGTCACCGCAGAGCAACAGTGGGTGTGGGTGAGTAGAGGGATGGCTTGGCCAACGGTGGGAGTAGTAGGGGGCGGTGAGGCCTCCGCCGCATCGCAGCCGGCCACGGGAGGCAGGAGCACGAGGCACGACCGGCGCTGGTTTGGGCGGCTGGAGCAAAAAGACCAGGGGTTGAAAAAGCACTACGGCCTATGGATGGACATCGTACGGTCACTAGAGCTAGAATCGTGCATATTGACTAAGTTGACAAAGCCCTCCGTCCCCGTCAACTTAGTAGGCCCACAAGTCAGCCTGCCACTATACTGGGTCCCAGCTAACAGGGGGAGTATTCATTTTTTTTGTGCGTAATAAGGAGGCACTTCCTTGCGTGCGAAGATATAGCTGGTGGGTCTGAGCTGTCAGCGCGGTAACATTTTTTTCGCGAAATACAGAAGCCCTTTCGGTGGGTCCCTGATGTCAGGTGGAGGAATCATTATTTTGCGCGTAATAAGGAGGCATTTCCTTGCGTGCGGCCGTGGACCCAGCTGTCGGCCTCTCCACGTATAGTCCACTTCAGATGCATGTCGGTCATTGACCACGTTGACCAGGCCACGCCGTGAGCAGTAGGGCAGTGGACGACGGCGAGGCCTAGGAAGGGAATGACACGGAGGCAGGGAAGACTCGGCAGTTGTTTCCCACACGGAGGGGAGTACGACTGTACGAGGGTTTACTGGTTCGTCTGCCATCGCCGGAGAATAACAGCAGGTGTGGCTGAGTAGAGGGATGGCTAGGCCAGCGATGGTAGTCCAGATGGCAACGGGGACGAAACCCATCGGGTTTTGCCTTCCCAAACCCATCCCCACGAGAAAATCGCAAACCCGTCCCCGTCCCCTTCACCGTGCGCGGGGCTAGTTTTCCGCCCATCCCCTAAACCCATCGGGTTTCGGGGAACCCGCGGGGAACCCACGAGAAAATCAAAATATTTAAACAAACATAGTGGCGACAAAGAATATCATTTCAACAGCAAAATAAGCACATTTCAGCAGCATAACTAGAGAAAATTTCAACAAAAAACAACCCGACTTGGGACGTGAAGGGGCCACCATTGAGTTCGTCACCAGTGGCGATGCCCTTTCTCTAGATCAGACCGGCGGCAGGGGAGAAGACATGGAGGGAGGAGGCTCGCCGGCGCAGATCGTGGTCGGCGGATCTTGCGAGATGGGATCGAGCCAGGCGGCGCCTGGGGTCCTAGGTTTAGGGTTAGGTATTATGTGGGAGAGAGAGATGAGGGCTCGAGCGAGGGGGGAAAGGAGCGGGCGATACTGGCTGTTTGGCCTTCGACACTAGGGGGTGGGGGGCTCTGTAGTTTTGGGTTGGGCCACGCAGGAGCACTGGTTGGTAAAAAAATGTATTTTGCCGGGTTTCGGGTTCGAGGACTACCGAAACGGTTGCAAACCCACGAAACGTGTCGGGTTGTATAATGTGCCCAACAACAGCCCCGCGGGGATGAAAAGACGTCCATCCCTGTCCCCTAATAGGGTAAAAACCCGCAGGGACGTGGGTTTCGAGGCCCCGTTGCCATCTTGAGATGGGAGTACGGTGGGGCGGTGAGGCCTGCGCGGCAGCACAGCCGGACGCGGGGAGGAGGGAGCAGGCAGTCCCACCGGCGCTTGTTTGAGCGGTTGGAGCAGGAAGACAGAGATTGAAGAAGCACGACGGCCGTTGGATGGACATCCAACAGTCACTGCTTGTGCGTCAACCTTTTTTTAGGAAAGCCTCAAATCTGTGGAAAACAACATACAACCCATCTGCCATTATTTCTAATAATTTTCAGCCCATTTGCTAATTCTTAACGTTTTTTTGGAGCCCATATTCTTTTTGTTAGCATTACAGCCCAAATTGTGGTCACGGTTAAAAAATTATACGAAATTTTGCATATTTCGGTGTGGTCCGAACTGTTTTTAATCCTGAAATTTCGACTCACATTCAAGCTATTTTAAAAATAAATGTATATCAATATAAAATCCAACAAATTCTCCACGCATAAAAATTAATGTAATTTAAAATCTTGAAATAAAAAAAGATATTTGAAACTAATTGCCGGTTGGATGTGTTTTAAAAATGTACAGCCCATTTCTCATTACTGATGGGCCATTTTCTCGGCCAGCCGAATGAAAGCTCTCCTCGTCTTGAAAGATTTGCAGCCCAACAGGCCTCACAAAGCGACTTACTTGGCAAATCAAAAAAAAACTGGGCTGTGGCCATGGACCCAGCTGTCAGCCTCTCCATGTACAGTACTCTTCCGATGGAAGTCATTCCTTGACCACGTTGACCACGCCACGCGGAGAGCACCACGGCGGTGGACGACGGCGAGGCCTAGGAAGGGGACGATGCGGAGCCGGGGAAGACGCGGCAGTGGAAGCCCGCGCGGAGAGGAGTACGAGGGTTCACTGGTTCGGCTGCGGTGTGAGGCTACCGTCGCCGTAGGGCCTGGCCAGCGGTGGGAATAGTAGGGGGCGGTGAGGCCTCCGCGGCAGCACAGCCGACCACGGGAGGCAAAAGCATGCGGCACGACCGGCGCTGCTTTGGGCGGCTGGAGCAAGAAGACCAGAGGTTGAAGAAGCACTACGGCCGTTGGATGGACATCGTACGGTCACTGGAGCTAGAATCATTCATATTGACTAAGTTGACAAAGCCCTCCGTCCCCGTCAACTTTGTTGGCCCACAAGTCATCCTCCCACTATGGTGGGTCCCAGCTAGCAGGGGGGTATTCATTTTTTGTGCGTAATAAGGAGGCACTTCCTTGCGTGCGAAGATATAGCTGGTGGGTCCGACATGTCAGCGGGGGGTACGTTTTTTCCGCGAAATACAGAGGCCCTTCTGGTGTGTCCCAGCTGTCAGGTGGAGGAATCATTATTTTGCGCGTACAGTCCACGGCTGATGGATGTCGTTCGTTGACCAAGTTGACCAGGCCGCGCCGAGAGCACCATGGCCGTGGACGACGGCGAGGCCTAGGAAGCGAACGACACGGAGCCAGGGAAGAGTCAGCAATGGTTGCCCACACGGTGGGCAGTACGAGGGTTTACTGGTCCGGCTGCCGTCGCCGGAAAATAACAGGAGGTGTGGGTGAGTAGAGGAATGGCCTGGCCAGCAATGAAGTAGGGTGGGGCGGTGCGGCCTGTGCGGCAGCACAGCCGGTCACGGGAGGTGGGAGCAGGCAGTCCCACCGGAGCTGGTTTGTGCGGCTGGAGCAAGAAGATCAGATATTGAAGAAGCAGCACGGCCGTTGGATTAACATCCAACGGTCACTGCTGCTAGAATCGTTTGTGGACTAAGTTGACAAAGCCAAAGTACACGTCAACCTAGTAGACCGACAAGTCAGCCTCCAAATCTGTCCCAAACAGCATACAGCCCGAAATTTCTAGCCGGATTCAAATTAATTTTAAATCTAAATATACCTTAATATAAATTCAATGAAATTTTACCCGCACAAAAACAATGAAATTTAAAATATCAAAATCCGAAAGAAAACAGTATTTTGGAACTAATTGTCTGTTTGCTGTATTTTTTCACTTTACAACCCATTTATTATTACTTATAGCCCATTTCTTATTACTTATAGTCCATTTTCTGTGCAAAATGCATCCCTCCTCATCTTGAAAGATTTCCGGCCCAGCAGGGCGTAGAAAAGCAAGTAGGCCTACATTGGTTATTCTGCAAAAAACAAAATAGCTGGCTAGCAATTTTCAGAAAGGAAAAAAACAAACTGGGCTGGTCATGTGCTAAACATATGAAATAAAAGCCTGGTCTAGACGGGCCACGGGTCCCACACAACCCAGTTGATACCCTTCTCCGTCCCGAAAAAACAAAATTACTGCGCGCGCTGCTGGGTCCCTACTGTCATCCTCACAATGTACAGTCATCTCCTTATTCCTCTCGGTTTTTGACCATGTTGACAACACCGGAGGGCGGCGCCGCGGCGAGCGAACCAAGGCGGAGGACGATGGTGAGGCCTCGGACAGGAACGAACAGGAGCCGGGGCAGACCACAACCAGCCGTGGGAGGCGGGAGCAGGTGGTCCCGCCGGCGCTGGTTTGGCTTTGGCGGCTCGAGGAAGAAGAGACTGAAGAAACGCGACAGACGTTGAATGTCAATCCAACGGTCAAGGTCGGCACAATCGTTTGTTGACTAAGCGGACACCAAGTAGCATACTTTTTTATATATAGGAAGAAAACTGCAAGGAAAATGCGTTCGTCTGCCGTCCTCCTCACAGGGAACGTTCGCCACATAAGTGACTAGCACCCTTGGTTTTCAACCGAGAGGTCTTGGGTTCGAGTCCCAGGAACTCTCAATTTTGTCCTCCTTCCTTCCTCCCAAAAAAGGGAAAGAAAATCAAAGACTTGGGAAGGCGTACAGAATAAGCTAGTGTAACAGTAATGAGACGTTGCCGAGTTTTAGAAAAAAGAAAGATGTGCTCCTGTAGCTGGTTCGAATCCAAACCTAGACTATGACTATATATGGTGCTATGCTACTCTGCAAGTAATGAAACTGACATATTCAACGTTCGGTTCTCCTCTTCTCTACTTACTCTGCCTAGCATCAGAAGCTCTGGCTGCAGCAACCATGTCCGCTGGCTGCTCGTCCACCTGCTCTTCAGCAGGCAACAACCAGATATGCGCCAAGTTGCAACCCGTACCATCGCCTATGGGTCTCATCACACCCTCGCCGGCACGCGCACCGCAGCCGATTGCTCATCGCAACCCGCTGCCGTTGGTGTGGTGCCACTGCTGCAAATCACGCAGAGTCATCCGTCGGGTCTCAACCACAATCCGCAACCCTGGCTGAGTCTTCTACAAATGCCCGAATCATGGGGTAATAATATGTTTAAGTGTTGTTCTACTGCTTTCAGTTGCTGATTTTTTTAATAGTTTGGTTGATGATCTACCAATTTGATTTGTGCAGAAAAGGGAAGATTCGTGTGATTTGTATTTCTGGGAAGTTGATGATGTGGGGGAATGCAACTACGCTGATTATTTGGTTAGCCGAGGAATCCCAATACCAGCAGGTTGGGGTGTTGGACAAGTAACTGAAGGAACGACAAAAGAAGAAGATGCAGAGCAGAAGGTTAAAGATGCAGTTCCTCTGATCATGGCCAAGCAACAGCTGCTGAATGGCCTTGACAGCAATGAGGAGATGAAAGAGCTTGTGAAGATAATGGGCAAAATCGATGTGCTCTGTAGGATGATTGTCTCTTTATTTGCAGTGTATGTAGCACTCGTGATGTATTCAGTGGCTACGACATGAGCACTTTGCTGAAACTAGTAATGAATGAAACCTGTGTAGCAGGCTGGGCATAGTGTTGTGAACATCTAATGATTTCTATTAACGGAAATCAGGGGGTATCCCCTTTTGCTCATATAAATAAATAAATAGCAGAGGCCCTGTCGGGTCAGCTTTGTTCTCATTCGAAGACGTCAAGCAAATTGAAGTCCAGCAGCAAACTATGTCATCAAATTCAAGTTTCACAGCCAAACACGAGTACAACTAAATAACAATGTCATCATGTTTTAGTTGTCATACAATCACCAAACACAAATCAGCATACATAACAAGTGATGTTCTCACAGCAAAATACTAAACAACATGTTCATCAGGTTTCAGTTGTCATAGCAAACACAATTTCACATAGTAGATAAAAAAACGTCTTCTGACAGGTAAATATGACAAAAGCAATGTAATCATCATCCGCAACAGCAGCGTCAACATCTTCGCCATGTGTATCAGCCTGAATCGTAATTCCCCACGGTGTCATCTTCTTCTTCGTCCTCAACGTCCTCGAACGTTGGCTTCTTCTTGATCAACTCTTGTATGTCCACGGCACGACATGCAATCTTTTCGCCGGTGTCATTGATGTGATGGTTCTCAAAGATATTAGGAACATCTGTGTTATCTTGTACATCAGGAGCAGTGTAAGCATCGTCTTGTTGTGCAACTTCATTAAACGAATTCCTCTGCTCAAACCTTTGCAATACTCTCCAGTCATCGCTACGTGCAAATGTGTCTTCTAAGAAAAATATCTGTGTTGCTTGATTTGCCAAAATAAAAGGCTCGCTGGTCTGGTACGCCGCCTTGACATTGGTGGATTTGAAATAATCATCAGCTCTGGGTTTTGCGATCCTGGAAAACAGGTTATACCAACGGCAGCACAACAGAACCACACACCGATGATCCTCAAAACTGGAGATATACTGCAACTGAATAATGTCTGTTATGTTAGCATACATTTCAGTTGTCTCTTTGTCATACGTATCCGTGCTCATGATGGCACTGTTTTGTGTCTTCCTGCCTTCGTCTCGTGCAAGGGTGTTGTAGCGCACATCTTCAACAACGCAAGAGTCATAATGTCTTACCCGAGTATAAGGACCCATTGCTAGTGAGTAAAGGGCATCATCAACTGCCTGCCCATCCTCCCGCATCTTCTTAACCTATGGTTAGAAAATAGACAAGCTGATCATCTTATGTACTCAATATATTAAAAAAACTGACAGTGCACTTCAAAAGCTTACATGCCTCTTGGACCATTTCGCAAATCCTTCCATAACCAGTTTGTCAATTTTTCTTGGATTTTGCGGCAGTAACTCCTCTTTGTAGATGCTGCACAACATAGTGATCGCGTCAAACATCTAAATATATAAAAATGTGCTGCAAGTTTAGTAGATTACGATGTATAAGCTGCAGTACTGCACTTACTTGATATAAGGTAGTATCTGAGGACAGTTATTCAACACATACCAAACCATTTTGTCCAAATCTTTAGGTTTGTCCTCTTGTCGACTCTTCCCTGTAACTCGAATAGAATAATCGAAAACATTGAGCCCGGGATTGTCTTCACCCACCTCTTTGCTAAGCTGATCAGCTGTTTCAATCTATTTTGAGCAGAATGTCAACGCTTCTATAGCAATGTAGGCCTCTGCAATGGAACCCTCGGGTCTAGCTCTGTTCCTAACATAGCCCTTGAAAGTGCCTAGCCCCCTTTCAATAGGGTACATCCAGCCATACTGTACTGGACCTCTAACTAGTGCCTCATCAGGTAGATGAACATCCAAATGCACCATCACATCAAAGAAGGCTGGAGGATCGCATAGGATAGTTGGTATCTTGTCTCTAAGACGCTCCAAAGCATCTATCCTGATATTCCTACTGCAGAGTTCCCTGAAGAATTGTCCCAACTCTGCAACTGCTCTGTATAAGTTAGGGCGGCCCAATCCTCTAAGGATAACAGGTAAAACCCTTTGAAGTAGGACGTGGCAGTTATGAGTTTTCAACCCTTGTACCTTGTTTCCATCTGCACTGACTCTCCTTTCAGGGTTGGAAGCAAATCCATGTGCGAATCTCACACGTGACAGGGCCTCGCAGAATTCTTTTCTTTTTACCTTGTCCAAGACGTACACAGCTGGTGCCGTTGTCACACCCTAGCTAGTTCAAGCATTAGAATGTGCATGATGTTTAAATTCCTCTTAAATTTGAATTGGGGAAGGCAGAAACCCCCAACACCCCCCTGGAAACAACTAGGGTTTACTAAAATTATTTTCAATGAACCTGAAATGCCCTTCTAAAAAGTTCACCCTCTTTGTCTTGAGTTAGAACCTCTGGCAAATTTGGTCCACAATTTTCTAGGTCAACAGAAGGTCATTGAATTAAATCATAAATATTTGAATTTGGGCATTTAAATGCTATAAAATAATTTAAATGCTCAAATAATTCTGGAAATAAATGTTTGCTGTTGGAAATAATCTAAATAGAGCCCACATTTATTTTCAGGATTTTTGGAAACGTTTTAGTATTTTAATTAAAGCCCAACAGTTGCAGTTAATTAGAAAAACAGAAACAAATCAAAAATAGAGAGGGGGAAGCCACCTGGGCCTTACCTGTGCTGGCCAGCCCACCTGGCTCGGCCCAGCCTACTGGTTCTGCCAGTCATCGTCCACCTCCCGCCAGGAGGACGCGGAGCGCGTGGCCGGCGCCCGGGCCACATGCCGGCCACCTCCTGCTTCCGCCGATGCCTGGAGATGTCCAGGGATGCCACGCGACCCCCACGTCCCCCTCTCATCCTCCCTCACTCTCCCCCTCGTCTCCCTCACCCTCTCCCGCACCATGGCCGACGAGCTTGTCGCCGTCTCACCACCGTAGTCGCGCTCTCCATCACCCCCTCGCCTCTCTGACCTGTCCAGAAGCTCCGCCGCGACGCCCTCGCCCTCCCCACCGAGGCACGCATCGCCGGACGCCCTGCATCGCCACCATCGGATCGCCTTCAACCTCGGTACCCGCCGGACGCCGCTCATCGATACGCCTCGCTCCGGTCGCCCCCGAGCCCACTGAGCTGCTCATCGACCTCCCTGTGAGCTCTGCCGCCTTCCCCCTCTTCTTTCCCAAGCATTTGCACCCTCTAGGCCATAGTTCCACCATGGCCGAAGCTTGTCTCCGCTTGGGCTTGTCGCCGGCGTCGCTCCGGCGACCATTTGGTCCTTCTGTGCTATGCAACATGCTTGCCGCATCGCGTAGTGCCTCGCTAGCGCCTTAGTTTTCGCGTTTGCACGCCGCAGCCCACACCCCGCACATGGCCGAACTCCGGCCGCCGCCTTGGAGCTCGCCGTCGTCGTCTCCGGCCACCGTAGGCCCGGCCTCCACCACCATTAGATGTGCGACTGCAAGAGCTCTCCAACGAGCCCAAGAATGGCCTCGCTCGTGCCCTGTAGGCGTTTTCCGAGTTGCGCCACTGTCTCGGGCCTCGCCGGCATCGAGTCACCGACGAGTTTGACCCAGTTTGACCCTGGGTGGGCCCAGGTAGACCCCCCTGAGTCTATGATAGGTGGGGCCGGTCTGCTAACTAATCTAGGATTAGTTTTAACTAATTTTATTTAAATCAGTCACTGACATGTGGGCCCAGGCCCCACTAACAGCTAATTAGTGTTAATCTAATCCTGTTATTTAACTGAGAGGCTGACAGAAGGGGCCCACCAGTCGGGTTTGACCTGGCCTGGCGCCTTTGACCCGCTGAGGTCAGCATGACGCAATGCTGACGCAGTAATGCATTTTCTGGATTTATTTTTATTCAGGAAATTCCAGAAAATGTTTAAAACTTCTAAAAATCATAGAAATTCAACCGTAACTCCAAATGGAATAATTTATATATGAAAAATTATCAAAAAAATCCAATCTATCCATCTGTAATGGTTTCATACATGACAAAACAAGTTTACCTTGCTGTTTAAGCAGAATAAGGAAATGCACTATTAAGGCCATGTTTAATGAACTAATATTTGAATCCTTGATTCAAATGAGTTCATTCCTTTCTGTTATAGCTTGCATTAGGCCAAGACACATTCATATTGCCATGTCATAGCATCCATCATATTGTTATATATCGTCATGTGTTGATTGTGTTCCCATGTGTTCTTCGTGGTAGGTTCTGCCTCCGAGGATATTCACGAGTATCCAACTGAAGGGAAGTATCCCACTACCACTCCATCAGGCAAGCAACCCATTGATCATTCCGATACAAACCCATGTTATCGCTTCTGCTCTTGTTTACTGCATTAAGACAACGCGATTCAAACTGCTGTGTGCTACGGTAGTTGAACCCTTATCCTCTTCATGACCTGTCATTGCCACAGTAACTAGATGAAACCCACTAGCATGTGTAGGAGTTGATTGAGCCATGTATGTGATTCCTACCTTGCTATGCCTGCTATGCTTAGAGTTGTGTCAGGTCTGGTTCATCTAGGTGATGGGCTAAGTGAAATGCTTATGCTGGTAATGTGAGGGATGTGTTGAACATGTTTTGGTAAAGGTATCGATGAGAGGCCATGTAGGAGTACATGGTGGGTTGTTTCATTGAGGCCGTCCATAAGAACTGAGATATGTATGCGTGATTTAAGATTCAGATACTACCACACATTGGGCCCTGAAATATGACCCCGCTCGACTTACTGACCCATCTCGTCCTCTGTCCAGGAGTTGCAACTAGTTTCTGGTGTTTGTAGGTTATGTGTTGGCGTCCGTGCGTAGCGCTGACCCTAGGGGTGGGCTATGATGCGGTAGATACACCGTGGCACGGTGTACCGAGTCGCCCGTTTGGTGTCTCGGGAACCTTGTACACATCGTTTGGGGCTGTTGAGGACACCCCGGCCGGATTTCCTTGCGGATGGAACCTGAATAGGCGATAAACCTGTACTAGAGACTTGTGAGGTTAGTCAGGTCGTGGTCTATACCCACGTCGGTTTTCGCTTGAAGTCTGCCGAGCACATGTCGTGTGCAGACGCTAAGTGGTGGAAACATGTGTGACGAAGTACACCCCTGCAGGGTATAAAACTATTCGAATAGCCGCATCCGCGGTAAAGGACTACTTGGTTGCCTATACAGTTCATAGACAAGTTAATGGATACTACTAAAAGACTGAAGATAAGTGTGAGTACCGAGGATGGCCCTCTCGTAGGATGACGAGGGAGGATCCCCGGTGGAGTATTGTGTTGGTGAGTAGTGGACTCGTGTGCGAAAACTATTTTACTAGAGAAGTTCCGTAGGATAGCTTAGCCAAGAGTCAAAGCTGGCTTGCTGCAATAGCCCCACCACCTTCTTGAGAATGAGCATGTATAGTAGGTTCTGATGTAAGACCTACTGAGTACCTTGTACTCATGTTTGCTTATTTATTGTTTTCAGATGACAACACTGCCCCCTCCGATGGCTTTTATGTAGACCTTGATGTCGACGAGTGACTAGCCACCCAGGTGGTGATCCTGGCCATGGAGGGCCCTATGTAGATAGACAGGCTTTGAGAAGCCTTCTTTCTTTCTAGTGTCTGTACTCAGACCGGTTGCTTCCGCATGTGCTTATATGGTTGTATGACTTGAGTGTCGGGTCATGTGACCCCTATCTCTATGAACATTTTATGTATGGCTCTCTGGAGCCTTTAAATAAAGTACTTGAGTTGTAGAGTTTTGTTGTGATGCCATGTTGTATGTACTCATATCGGGCATATTGTGTGTATGCTTGAAATGCTTGGTATGAGTGGGATCCGACAATCTAGTTGTTTATCCTTGGCAGCCTTTCTTATGGGGAAATGTAGTCTAGTGTTCCTCGAGCCATAGTAGTCCGCTACAGCCCGGTTCACCGGAGTCCTGCTAGCCCAGCACTACTGCTCAGGACACTTGACTGGTCGGCATGTGATTCACTTCGTTCCTATGTCTGTCCCTTCGGGGAAATGTCACGCGGTGACTTCCGGAGTCCCGCCTAGCCTGCTACAGCCCGGGTTCCTCGGAGTCCTGTTAGCCCAGAGCTACAGCCCGGAATCACTCGCTGATGACCGACATGCTCGATGTGATTCATGTATGCCTGTCTCCATAGGCCTGTGCCGCTTTGGGTTCACGACTAGTCATGTCGGCCCGGGTTCTCTGCCATATGGATGCTAGCGACACTATCATATACGTGAGCCAAAAGGTGCAAACGGTCCCGGGCCATGGTAAGGCGACACCCGTGGGATACCGTGCGTGAGGCCGCAAAGTGATATGAGGTGTTACCAACTAGATCGGGGTCCTGACAGTGTTGGCATCAGAGCCGGACTGCCTGTAGGTTCGTTGAGCCAAACTGGTCGATGTCGAGTCTAGAAATGCTTTAGTTATATGTAGGGGAGTTGATTGTGGAAGGGAACGTAAGGCTCTTTTACTTCTTTACCCTATGCCTCTGATTTGAGTCATTCTCTTCTCATTCAACGTGGGTTAAGGACTAGGCTCTCTTCTTCTATCAGGTTCACGTGTTACTAATCCGTAGTAGCTTATAGGATTGTTGTTACGAGTTCCAGTTTAGTTTCTACTATTCTTAGTATGTTGCTAATTGGATCAGAACCTTGATATGATGTTGTTGAGTGGTATTGCGAATTGTTGTGGATGTCTCAAATCTTTTTCTGAGCATTTACAGCTGTTATGCTGTCCAATTTTCCCTAGAAATTCTGATGTCTTTGCATTGTGGTTGTGCTTTCAGATGGCCAACCGTGCTCAAAACCAAGTGGTTCGCCTGACCCGGTGCCTCGACGTGCCCGGTCATACTGCTATGTTAGTCCGGGTAATGATTGAGCCGGGTTACCGTTGGTATCCCGAATACACTGTGGAAGAGCAGTTCCGCGACTTTAATCAAAGCCAGTATTTTTGCACCGTCAGGATATTTCCCTCTTATCCTGGATCTACCGAGCCCCTTCACTGTTCCTATGGACTCGGGGTTACTGTTGAGATGGCTGTGCAGGATGCTGCCTATTCCATGATGACCATCATGCGAGTCCGGACTGGCCTGCTTCGGAACACCGACTTCCGTTACATGCCAGCTTCACTTCCGGGAGCGCAAGGGTATCTTCAGGCTATCTATGCTAACTCCACTCAGGAGGACCCATTAACTCGTACCACTGCCGAGATGCTCGAAGATAAGGATCAAGAGAATTGGGCCTTGAGGCTGGAGCTTTTCAATACCCGTGCTGATCATTGGGCCACATTGACTCGATTTGCACCTGTGGTGCAAGCTAGATGTATGGATATAAGGGATCTGTATCCTGTGAGATCTGCTTTGCCAGGCATGGTGGATTGGCGTGATGTGGGAGGCATCACCCCACCCTGTGGTCCCCGCAGGCCACCGTTTGTTGGTCCAAGACCTCATCCTAGCCCCTATGGTCCACAGGCTCCTCAGGACCGTCTGTTCCCGAATGGTCACGTTGAACTTCCAGGCTATAGAGGTGACTTCTATGAGGACTACTACGGAGCTGTCTGAGATAGTAGTAGTACCACTAGTATTGTAGTAGTTGTATCTCCACTGTCCTGCGTGACTTGTGGAATATGACTTTGCGTGTAACCGATTCCGGAGGTGTAGACAAATAATGTATAGGAGCTTGGAATGCCTCCGATGAGATGTAACGTCTTTCATCATAGTTGTACTGTAGCCTGGGCTTGTACTAAACTATGTATGATGTGTATGACCGCTGGTATATATATGGCAGTTTTATATTACCATGACATACGGATGAACATCTCTGCATTTCGTGTTATCCATTACATTCTGCACTTCCTTGCTAAGTTTGAGCCATCCTTGTCTAAACCGTTGTATTGTTTTCTCCTAGTATGGTCAACACCCGCAGCAACCCCGCTGCCCCGGAGCAAGCGGAAGCCAGTGCAGCTAGAGGTGAAAATCTGCCTCACCCGCCTTCTTTGGCCGAAGTAATGCTGGAGGCAGAAAGAAACAAGCATGAGACTAACCGCCTGCTGGAGCAGATTGAGCAGAACACTGCACGCCACCCGCGAAATGACTTGGTGTCAATCAATGACTTTATCAAGCTGTACCCACCAAAGTTTAACCATTCCGTCGAGCCCCTCGACGCGGATGACTGGCTTCGCAGCATCACCCACAAGCTACGTTCTGCCAGCGTAGCCGAAGCCGACAAGGTTACCTATGCTGCCTATCACCTCGAAGGCCCTGCTAGCCTTTGGTGGGAAAACTTCGAAGCTATGCGCCCGGTCGGCCAAATCACTACCTAGGCTGAATTCAGTGAGGCTTTTCGTGAGCATCACATTCCGGAAGGTCTCATGGATCGCAAGAGGGAGGAGTTCTGTAACTTCACCCAAGGAAGACTGACTGTGGATGCCTATAGTCGTGAATTTGGGAATCTGGCACGTTATGCCCCTGAAGAGGTATCTACTGACGCTAAGAAGCAGGCAAGGATCCGCAAGGGACTTAGCCCTGAGCTTCGCCGCGATCTTCGTCTACACGAGTGCACCTCCTTCCAGAAGTTGGTCAATAAAGCCATCAGTGCTGAGACAGGCCAGACTGATTATGACGCTTCACGCAAGCACTCCTGTGATTTTGGCTCTTCATCCGGCTCTGGAGCTCAGAAGCGCCGGGTGTGGATCCCAAGCACGGCATTGCCACCCAGTTTCATTCCGAGGCCATCCTTTGAGGCGCCTCGTCCCAACCAGCAATTTGCACCGCCCAAGCACTATGGTGGCCCCGCTGCTAATGCTGCTCCATGCCCCAATGTGGTGACATGCTTCAAGTGTGGAGAGCCGGGTCACTATAGCCGAGAGTGTCCCCAGAACAACAACCCCAATCAAACTGGAAAGTCCGTTGGCCGTGGTAAGCCCGCGGGAAAAACATTCTATGCCAAGCCGGCCACCACTGCACGTGGCCATGTCAACTATGTTTCAGCCGAGGAGGCTCATGAGGATCCTAACGTCGTCCTTGGTACGCTCCTTGTTAACTGCCATCCTGCATCTGTTCTTTTCGATACTGGAGCATCTCATTCATTCATATCCGAGAACTATGCTCGATTGCATAACACGACGTTCTGTGACATGCCCACTTCCATGGTAATTCAAACTCCGGGTTCCAAATGGCAAACTTCTAGAGTAAGCCATGGGAACGAAATTCTTGTCGATAGACTTGTCTTCCTTGCATCCTTAATAGCTCTCAAGTCCTCGGACATAAACATCATCTTGGGTATGGACTGGATGTGAGCTCATTATGCTAAGATTGATTGTGCCACTAGAACCGTTCAACTTACTCACCCATCGGGCAAGACAGTCAATGTCTTAACTCGAGTGGCCAAGAGCCAGCTTTACTCCCTAAATGCCAACCCCCTTCCAGACCTTGAGGATGTTCCGGTAGTCCGAGACTTTCCGGATGTCTTTCCAGAAGAACTGCCAGGTGTTCCACCTGACAGGGATGTCGAGTTTGTGATAGACCTTGTTCTAGGAACCGTTCCAATTTCTAGAAGACCCTACAAGATGGCACCCTTAGAACTAGCCGAGCTTAAGAACCAACTCGATGAGTCCTTGAAAAAGGGTTTCATCCGTCCTAGTTCCTCTCCTTGGGCTTGCCCCGTCCTCTTCGTTAAGAAGAAGGATGGAACGGATCGAATGGTTGTGGATTACCGACCTGTCAATTTGGTCACCATCAAGAACAAATACCCGCTTCCCAGGATCAACGATCTGTATGATCAGCTTGCTGGATCCTCAGTCTTCTCCAAGATGGATTTGAGGTTGGGCTACCATCAAATCAAAATCAGAAACGGGGTCATTCCCAAAATGGCCTTTGTTACTCGTTATGGCCAATACGAGTACACCGTCATGTCCTTCAATTTAACCAATGCCCCAGCTACCTTCTCTCGGTTAATGAACTCGGTCTTCATGGAGTATTTGGATAAATTCGTCGTAGTATACCTCGATGACATACTCATCTACTCCAAGAATGAAGAGGAACATGCCAAACATCTAAGGCTAGTATTGATGAAACTTCGAGAGCATCGCCTTTATGCCAAATTCTCCAAGTGTGAATTTTGGTTGCCAGAAGTGACCTATCTAGGCCATGTAATCTCTGGTAAGGGTATTGCTGTCAATCCCGAGCGAGTTCAAGCCGTCCTTGATTGGACTCCACCTGAGACGGTCAAGCAAGTTCGGAGCTTCCTTGGCTTAGCGAGCTATTGCCGCCGCTTCGTCGAGAATTTTTCCAAGGTTGCTAAACCTCTAACTGAACTCCTCAAGAAAGATAAAAAGTTCGAGTGGACTCCACAGTGCGAGTTCAGATTTCAGGAACTGAAAAGACGCCTGACATCTGCTCCCGTACTGGTACCACCAGACTTCTCCAAGGACTTTATTATCTATTGCGACGCCTCGCGACAAGGACTAGGTTGCATACTCATGCATGATCGTCAGGTAATTGCCTATGCTTCACGGCAACTACATCCACATGAGGAAAATTATCCCACACATGATCTAGAGCTGGCAGCTGTAGTCCATGCACTTAAAACTTGGCGACATTACCTCCTCGGTAAATGTTGCGAGATCTTCACCGATCACCAAAGTTTGAAATATATCTTCACCCAACCAGATTTGAATCTTAGGCAAAGACGTTGGGTTGAATTGATCTCGGATTACGACTTAGGAATAACTTACACCCCGGGCAAAGCCAATGTCATGGCTGATGCACTAAGTCGTAAATCCTATTGTAACAACCTGATGTTACAACAAAGTCAACCACTTCTCCATGAGGAATTCCGTAAGCTTAATCTTCACATTGTTCCTCGAGGATTCCTATCCACTCTGGTGGCGAAACATACCCTTATGGATCAAATCATAGCTGCCCAGGAGCATGATAAGGGCATATTCCGGATTAAGGAAAACATTGCTAGCGGAGTTGCTAAATGTTTTTCCATGGACAAGCGGGGTGCTGTCTTCTTTGAGAACCGTCTGGTGGTTCCCAAGAAACAACATCTACGCCAGTTGATCCTTAAGGAAGCTCATGAATCCCCTCTCACCATTCATCCCGGTAGTACTAAAATGTATCAAGACCTACGCCAGAGGTTTTGGTGGACTAGGATGAAGAGAGAAATCGCTCAATACATTGCTAGCTGCGACGTCTGTCGTCGTGTTAAAGCAGAGCATCAACGGCCTACTGGCACCCTTCAACCTTTGGCTATTCCTGAATGGAAATGGGATAAAATCAGTATGGATTTCATCACTGGGTTTCCCAGGACCAAGAGAGGGAATAATGCCATCTTCGTCGTGATCGACCGACTTTCCAAAGTAGCCCACTTTCTACCTGTTCGTGAGAGTATCACCGCTAGCCAGCTAGCCGATTTATACATCTCCTGAATAGTGTCTCTTCATGGTGTCCCATTGGAAATTAACTCGGACCGTGGGAGTCTCTTCACCTCTCGATTTTGGGAAAGTTTCCAAAATGCTATGGGAACTCATCTCTCCTTTAGCACCGCCTTCCATCCTCAATCAAGTGGTCAAGTAGAGCGAGTCAATCAAATTCTGGAAGATATGCTCCGAGCCTCTGTCATCTCGTTCGGAATGAGTTGGGAGAGATGCCTTCCATTCGCGGAGTTTGCTTATAACAATAGTTATCAAGATAGCTTGGGCAAAGCTCCTTTCGAAGTTCTCTATGGACGAAAATGTCGAACGCCTCTTAACTGGTCAGAAACCGGGGAAAGACAACTCTTTGGCCCGGATATGATTCAGGAAGCGGAAGAGCAGGTTCGCGTTATTCGTGAGAAATTGAAAACAGCCCAATCTCGTTAAAAGAGTCAATATGATCGTAAACATAAGCCCATGACTTATGAAGTCGACGAGAAGGCTTACCTTCGGGTTACTCCGTTAAAGGGAACCCATCGTTTCGGTATCAAAGGCAAATTGGCTCCTCGTTACATTGGACCCTTTCGCATTCTTTCCAAACGAGGAGAAGTTGCCTACCAATTGGAACTACCTCCGCATCTTTCCAGAGTTGACGATGTCTTCCACGTTTCACAACTCAGGCGTTGCTTCGCGGATCCTATCCGTGCAGTGGACCACGAAATGCTTGATCTACAAGATAACCTCTCCTATTGGGAATATCCTGTTCATATCCTTGATCAAGCCGAGCGTACCACTCGATGTCATAATATTAAGTTTCTCAAGGTTCAATGGTCACACCACTCTGAGAAAAAAGCCACTTGGGAAAGGGAGGATCGTCTTCGACTCGAGTACCCCACCTTCTTTCCAGAGGATCCTAAATCTCGGGACGAGATTCTTTTGAGTGGGGGTGAGTTGTCACACCCTAGCTAGTTCAAGCATTAGAATGTGCATCATGTTTAAATTCCTCTTAATTTTGAATTGGGGAAGGCAGAAACCCCCAACACCCCCCTCGAAACAACTAGGGTTTACTAAAATTATTTTCAATGAACCTGAAATGCCCTTCTATAAAGTTCACCCTCTTTGTCTTGGGTTAGAACCTCTGGCAAATTTGGTGCACAATTTTCTAGGTCAACAGAAGGTCATTGAATTAAATCATAAATATTTGAATTTGGGTATTTAAATGCTATAAAATAATTTAAATACTCAAATAATTCTGGAAATAAATGTTTGCTGTTGGAAATAATCTATGCAGAGCCCACATTTATTTTCAGGATTTTTGGAAACGTTTTAGTATTTTAATTAAAGCCCAACAGTTGCAGTTTATTAGAAAAACAGAAACAAATCAAAAAAAGAGAGAGGGAAGCCACCTGGGCCTTACCTGTGTTGGCCAGCCCACCTGGCTCGGCCCAGCCTACCGGCTCTGCCAGTCATCGTCCACCTCCCGCCAGGAGGACGCGGAGTGCGTGGCCGGCGCCCGCGGCCCCACGCCGGCCACCTCCTGCTTCCGCCGACGCCTGGAGACGTCCAGGGATGCCACGCGACCCCCACGTCCCCCTCTCATCCTCCCTCACTCTCCCCCTCGTCTCCCTCACCCTCTCCCGCACCATGGCCGACGAGGTTGTCGCCGTCTCACCGCCGTAGTCGCGCTCTCCATCACCCCCTCGCTTCTCTGACCTGTCCAGAAGCTCCGCCGCGACGCCCTCGCCCTCCCCATCGAGCCACGCATCGCCGAAGGCCCTGCATCGCCGCCATCGGATCGTCTTCAACCTCGGTACCTGCCAGACGCCGCTCATCGATTTGCCTCGCTCCGGTCGCCCCGAGCCCACTGAGCTGCTCATCGACCTCCCTGTGAGCTCCGCCGCCTTTCCCCTCTTCTTTCCCATGCATTTGCACCCTCTAGGCCATATTTCCACCATGGCCAAAGCTCGTCTCCGCTCGAGCTTGTCGCCGGCCTCGCTCCGGCGACCATTTGGTCCTTCCGTGCTATGCAACATGCTTGCCGCATCGCGTAGTGCCTCGCTAGCGCCTTAGTTTTCACGTTTGCACGCCGCAGCCCACACCCCGCACATGGCCGAACTCCGGCCGCCGCCTTGGAGCTCGCTGTCGTCATCTCCAGCCACTATAGGCCCGGCCTCCACCACCATTAGATGCACGACTGCAAGAGATCTCCAACAAGCCCAAGAACGGCCTTGCTCATGCCCTGTAGGCGTTTTCCGAGCTGCGCCACCATCTCGGGCCTCGCCGGCGTCGAGTCGCCGGCGAGTTTGACCCAGTTTGACCCTGGGTGGGCCCAGGTAGACCCCCCCTGAGTCTATGATAGGTGGGGCCGGTCTGCTAACTAATCTAGGATTAGTTTTAACTAATTTTATTTAAATCAGTCACTGACATGTGGGCCCAGGCCCCACTAACAGCTAATTAGTGTTAATCTAATCCTGTTATTTAACTGAGAGGCTGACAAAAGGGGCCCACCAGTCAGGTTTGACCTGGGCTGGCGCCTTTGACCTGCTGAGGTCAGCATGACGCAATGCTGACGCAGTAATGCATTTTCTGGATTTATTTTTATTCAGGAAATTCCCAAAAATGTTTAAAACTTCTAAAAATCATAGAAATTCAACTATAACTCCAAATGAAATAATTTATATATGAAAAATTATTAGAAAAAATTCAATCTATCCATCTGTAATGGTTTCATACATGACAAAACAAGTTTACCTTGTTGTTTAAGCAGAATAAGGAAATGCACTATTAAGGCCATGTTTAATGAACTAATATTTGAATCCTTGATTCAAATGAGTTCATTCCTTTCTGTTATAGCCTGCATTAGGCCAAGACACATTCATATTGCCATGTCATAGCATGCATCATATTGTTGCATATCGTCATGTGTTAATTGTGTTTCGATGTGTTCTTCGTGGTAGGTTCTGCCTCCGAGGATATTCACGAGTATCCAACTGAAGGGCAGTATCCCACTACCACTCCATCAGGCAAGCAACCCATTGATCATTCCGATACAAACCCATGTTCTCGCTTCTGCTCTTGTTTACTGCATTAAGACAACGCGATTCAAACTGCTGTGTGCTACGGTAGTTGAACCCTTATCCTCTGCATGACCTGTCATTGCCACAGTAACTAGATAAAACCCACTAGCATGTGTAGGAGTTGATTGAGCCATGTATGTGATTCCTACCTTGCTATGCCTGCTATGCTTAGAGTTGTGTCAGGTCTGGTTCATCTGGGTGATGGGCTAAGTGAAATGCTTATGCTGGTAATGTGAGGGATGTGTTGAACATGTTTTGGTAAAGGTATCGATGAGAGGCCATGTAGGAGTACATGGTGGGTTGTTTCATTGAGGCCGTCCATAAGAACTGAGATCTGTATGCGTGATTTAAGATTCAGATACTACCACACATTGGGCCCTGAAATATGACCCCGCTCGACTTACTGACCCATCTCGTCCTCTGTCCAGGAGTTGCAACTAGTTTCTGGTGTTTGTAGGTTATGTGTTGGCGTCCGTGCGTAGCGCTGACCCCAGGGGTGGGCTATGATGCGGTAGATACACCGTGGCACGGTGTACCGAGTCGCCCGTTTGGTGTCTCGGGAACCCTGTACACATCGTTTGGGGCCGTTGAGGACACCCCGGCCGAATTTCCTTGCGGATGGAACCTAAATAGGCGTTAAACCTGGAATAGAGACTTGTGAGGTTAGTCAGGTCGTGGTCTACACCCACGTCGGTTTTCGCTTGAAGTCTGCCGAGCACATGTCGTGTGCAGACGCTAAGTGGTGGAAACATGTGTGACGAAGTACACCTCTGCAGGGTATAAAACTATTTGAATAGCCACGTCCATGGTAAAGGACTACTTGGTTGCCCATACAGTTCATAGACAGGTTAATGGATACTACTAAAAGACTCAAGATAAGTGTGAGTACCGAGGATGGCCCTCTCGTAGGATGATGAGGGAGGATCCTCGGTGGAGTATTGTGTTGGTGAGTAGTGGACTCGTGTGCGAAAACTATTTTACTAGAGAAGTTCCGTAGGATAGCTTAGCCAAGAGTCAAAGCTGGCTTGCTGCAATAGCCCCACCACCTTCTTGAGAATGAGCATGTATAGTAGGTTCTGATGTAAGACTTGCTGAGTACCTTGTACTCATGTTTCCTTATTTATTGTTTTCAGACGACAACACTGGCCCCTCCGATGGCTTTTATGTAGACCTTGATGTCGACGAGTGACTAGCCACCCAGGTGGTGATCCTGTCCATGGAGGGCCCTATGTAGATAGACAGGCTTCAAGAAGCCTTCTTTCTTTCTAGTGTCTGTACTCAGACCGGTTGCTTCTGCATGTGCTTGTATGGTTGTATGACTTGAGTGTCGGGTCATGTGACCCCTATCTGTATGAACATGTTATGTATGGCTCTCTGGAGCCTTTAAATAAAGTACTTGAGTTGTAGAGTTTTGTTGTGATGCCATGTTGTATGTACTCATATCGGGCATATTGTGTGTATGCTTGAAATGCTTGGTATGAGTGGGATCCGACAATCTAGTTGTTTATCCTTGGCAGCCTTTCTTATGGGGAAATGTAGTCTAGTGTTCCTCGGGCCATAGTAGTCCGCTACAGCCCGGTTCACCGGAGTCCTGCTAGCCCAGCACTACTGCTCAGGACACTTGACCGACCGGCATGTGATTCACTTCGTTCCTATGTCTGTCCCTTCGGGGAAATGTCACGCGGTGACTTCCGGAGTCCTGCCTAGCCTGCTACAGCCTAGGTTCCCCGGAGTCCTGTTAGCCCAGTGCTACAGCCTGGAATCACTCGCTGATGACCGACATGCTCGATGTGATTCATGTATGCCTGTCTCCATAGGCCTGTGCCGCTTTGGGTTCACGACTAGTCATGTCGGCCCGGGTTCTCTGTCATATGGATGCTAGCGACACTATCATATACGTGAGCCAAAAGGCGCAAACGGTCCCGGGCCATGGTAAGGCAACACCCGTGGGATACCGTGCGAGAGGCCGCAAAGTGATATGAGGTGTTACCAGCTAGATCGATGTGGCTTGGAATCGGGGTCCTGACAGCCATATCCCGTGGTTTACCTTCATCTTGCACCTGCAAATCCTTTCTGATACCCACGTGTGTCAAATGAATCCTAGATTTTAAGGTATCTTTCGTCTTGCCTTCAATATTAAGAAGTGTGCCGATAATGTTGTCACATATATTTTTCTCGATGTGCATCACATCAAGATTATGGCACAGATCCAAAACTTTCCAATACTCCAAGTCCCAGAAAGTGGACCTGCGGGTAAACAATAATCTCTCGTTTACCCTGCCACGCTTCCTTTTCCCGCTACAATTACCAGGATGGTTTCCTCGTGTAATATGCCTGACCTTCTCTAATTCCACTTGCAACTCATCGGTGGTGAGCCTCTTTGGCGCATCAGGGTTTTCATGCTTTGCATTGAACACATGTATTCAGTATTTTCTAGGATGCGGCTTGTCCTTGGCAAGGAAACGGTGGTGTCCAATGTAACAGATCTTGCTAAGTATTGCATATGATAGAGGATTCCTGTCACAGCGAATACATGCATTGTAACCATGTGTCGTTCGCCCTGACAAGGTGCCCACAGCCGGATAATCATGGATGCACCAAATTATAATAGCACGCAGAAAGAAATCATCTGGTGGGCTGCTATATAGGTCTCGAGTGAGAACACCCTTCCATAGCTGTTGAAGTTCCTCCACAAGAGGCTCCATGAACAAATCAAAATCCTTTCCAGGACTTTTTGGACCTGGGATGAGCAAGGCCGTCATGTAGTTTGATTCTTTGGTGCAGACATTTGGAGGCATGTTGTAAGGGATAACAAGCACTGGACACATGTTATATGTGGCGCTCTGGTGGCCAAATGGGTTAAATCCATCTGAAGCTATGCCAAGTCTAATGTTTCTCGGGTCAGCAGCAAACTCTTTGTGTTTAACATTGAAGCTTTTCCACTCACTACCATGACATGGATGGCTCATTACATTCTGATCTCTGTACTCCTAGTTCCTAGAATGCCACAGTACATCCTCTCTTGTTTCAGCATCATGAAACAACCTCTGCAATCTTGGTGTAATTGGAAAATGTCTTAGAACATTATGAGGAATCCTCTTCACAACATCGCTATCTTTCCATCTTGATGATTTGCATTTCGGGCATTCACTTAAGTTGGCATACTCCTTCCGGAACAGAACACAATTATTCTTACAAACATGAATCATATCATATCCAATTCCAACTGCACGAAGGAAATTCTTCATTTTACTGTAGGTGTGTGGCAGCTCAGACGCATCTGGGAAAGATTCGCGGAAAGCATCCAAGATCGCATCGAATGATTTGTTGGTCATCCGCTCAGATGTATTCACCTGAAAAAAGGTGAGCATAGCTGAGAATACTGACAGCTTATTTCCTGGGGCGACAGCAACGTTGCATTGTTCCAACATGTGGGCCCACCGTTTTTCTTCTGCAGGTGAAAGTTCACGGAATGCACGAGCATTTCGTAGCATTGTTTCAATGTTGGTCAAACTCACTGGCTCCGCCACCACCACCTCCTCCTCCTCTTCCACCTGAGCATCAGGCAGATCAAGATGGTGATCTACTGCTTCCACGTAGTCAATAACATTGACGTTCACAGCTTCACCATGATGAACCCACCTAGTATATGTGACCGACATCCCATACAAGTGTAGATGATTTTGCATAGTTGACTGGGGTCTTGTAACTGAATTCATACAACTGCTACACGGGCAAAGCACATCTGATTTCGGACCACCGTACTCAGCTCTGATAAACTTCATGAAGTTTTCAACCCCCTCGACATATGCAGTGGAGAATCTTCGAGCAGAAGTTATCCAAGTCCTGTCCATCTGTTAGACATACAAATTAGTTCTTCTACTAGATATTACAGGAAAAACATATATGCTTTTTTATGAAGTCCAGAAAAAATACCTAGGTCGATGTGTAAAGCTATGGCAAGATATTTGACGAGCAGATCTAAGTAAGAAAATATATGTAAAGCTAATTCAGCAAACAGATTTGAGTGCCAAATTATGGAAGGCTGTTTCAACAGTCAATGAGGCCGAGCACACAGCCATCAAACTATCGAAGGCCATCGCAGCAACAAAGATCGCGTATAAAACGGTGTAGAGCTATTTCAGCTAACAGATTGGCTACTAGACCATGGCAATCTACGTCACAATACATATATGGCAGGATATTTTACCAACTAATCGGCCTTGGCATGCCATCTCAGCTAAGCAGATTGAGTGCAGAACAGGGCAAGGAAGCTTCTTAAGCAGAGCATGTTGACAGTAAACTACTTCGGCAAACAATGAGATTAACAGCGTCTATTAGCTAACATTCAGTGCTACACCGACATGAACGGGGCCTTAGTCTAGAATGCGCTTACCGTGGGAGAAGCTGACCACCGTGCTTCTCCACACGAACGTCGCCAGCGGTGGTGGCGTTGACCGCCGTGCGCCTCCACAAGAACGTAGCCAGAGGTGGCAGCGCGGCTAGAGGACGGCAGTCTACGAGAGCGTACTGTGGGAGCGAGAGGATCACCGAACCGCGGCGCCGACGTATCGGCGCGGCGGGGATGACGGCTTTGGCGGAGCGAATGGAGTGGAGGGGGACATGGGGGAGGGGGGTTTGGGGAATATTATTGGCTAGTTGGCCGAAGGGTGGTTGAATCGGATTTGGGGGGAATTTTTGGGTGTGGGGGGGGAGGATTTTCGCGCGGTGGGCGGGGGGAGTTTGGCGCATGGTCGGTTTCTCCAAGTGCAGTCCCACGTGTCAGTGAAGAGGCAAGCCAAAGCACGTTCCGTTTGCATGAGCCATGTGCAGGACCGAACATGTGTGGGGTGCAATGCGACCGCGACAAGAGTGCTGTGAGTGTACCGCATTTTTTCCTTTTAAACTAGGTGCTTCTCCCCTCAAAAAAATTCTGTTGCTTCGCGTGATCCATCGATACTACTACTAGTAATCCGGTAATCCCGACTAAAATGGCGCGGCCGGGTCTTTTCCCGCGCGATATGCTGGGAGGTTGGCTTAGTTGGGTTTTTAGGACGAGTAATGCTACACCTACGTAATCCCAGTTACATAATTAACGTAATGTGAAACATGTGAGCTGTTGATTGTAGATTGGGGGGAGGGAGGGGCCCACCACCATGAAAATCAGGGGAGGAGAGAGAGGCAATTTACGTTAACCCTTTCGTAGGTTCCCGTAGATGTAGAAAGATGTGACCGATCCTGCAATATAGGCCGTCCGATCTATATCTAACGGATAGGAAGGAAACTATGACAATTTACCCGCACTCCTCTCCACACTTGCAGATAAGGCTATCCCTCGTTCATCCTTTTCTCCCACAAGATCTTGATCTTCCGTGCAACACACGGGCATCTTGCTAGTACTCCTACAATATGTATATTATGGTGAAAGTTCATATACACCGGCCGAGATTAATGCAAACACGGCAGATTTTCATTACATTTCAAACTTTTATAGGACAAAAAAATAAAAGAAACCCTACCCTAAACCTATTCTACAGCAGCGACCGACGTCCTCCATCTGTGATCTCCATGTACGGGGGCGGGGTTCAAGACCCGTGAAGTGAAGGTGCGGTCTCCAGCGAGGAAAAGTAGAACACGGGAGATGGACCGGCCAGTTGGCACACCATGCCCTGCCGCCTCCCATGCCCTACTCATCCTCGGAGGAGTCCCCGACCTCGGCGGTGCCGGACGTTGGACGGTGGCAAGTAGGACACGTGGTTGACGGTGCTCCCGTCGTCGGCCGCCAGCGTGGCCACCGCTTGTGCGGCGACTTGAGCGAGGGCAGCGACCTCGAGCTCCATCCCCAAAGACAAGCTCTCCCGCAGAGCGTTCGCGCTTGCGGTCATGGCGGATGTGGTTCCAGGTAGGAGGTCGATGCGCTATGGTGTGGAGGTTAGCTGGGCGTTGCCGCTTTAAGTAGCGCATTCCGGTGAGGCCAAGCGTCCGGGTGCGTCATTAAGTCACCGGAGTTGGTTCCGTGCGCACTGAGCCTCTTAATGACGACATACGAACGGACGGCATGAATGCGGGCAGCTGGCGCCGGCTAGGAACACACCGCGCGACGGCGCGAGGGACGAGGGTTTTGGTGTGCCAGGGTAGTCAGCTGCGGTCGTGGCAACGTTGGAGATGCCCTTTGCTCACATGCGATCCCCGCATGTCATTTAAAAAGCAAGACGACCTGGCATGGTCTCAGGTCCAGAGGATGCATTTGGCCGCGCTACACCAGTTCGCGGACGCATCGCGGCGCCCCGTGCATCCTCGATTAGCCGGGTGTTGGGGTGTGTTTGGATTGTGGCCAAAGTGCACCTTGCCAAAATTTTGGTCATGACCAAAAGATTGGTCTTTGTTTGGATGGTTGCCATTTTTTTGGCATGGCAACGAACTCTAGCCAACTCTAGTTCATTTTTCTTGCCAATGTCGGCCAAATCATGGGCAACCAATACCTCAACCAAAATTTTGGTCATGACCCAAAGATTGGTCTTTGTTTGGATGGTTGCCATTTCTTTGGCATGCCAATGAACTCTAGCCAACTCAAGTTCATTTTTCTTGCCAATGTCGGCCAAATCATGGGAAACCAATACCTCAACCAAAATTTTGGCTACCCAATGCTTTGATGGGGCAACCTTGGGCACAAACCGAACATACCGTTGGTCGTGCCACAGCACCAACGCCACCCTCCGCAAACTGAAATCGACCATGTCTAGCGACGATATGAGTGTGTCGCTCACCGCGGTTGCCGTGTCCAGAGGCGGTGCTGGAGCTGCGCCCCGTTGTTGGCCCCAACGACCCACATGAACGGTTGTCGGTGGCGAGGAGGTCGTGGGCCAGCTCCTCCATTGGACTAGTTTGCGCTACGTCATCCCGGCGAGTGTGCCCCACATGTCTGTTTCCCTGTTTTCCCGGCCATATTCAAGCGTCAGTGCTCCGCGTTGTGCATTAGGCCTTTCACTATGTAGGCCAAGCGAGACAACTTATTGTTTATTTGAGCCGTTCAAGTATAATCAGGTGGCGTTTGCTTATTTCTCATTCCTCTCCAACCCTCTTCTCCATCGATCATGTCGCCCTCCAGTCGAGTCCATCCTCCCGCATGCCTCATTTGAACATTCCGCCGAGTATCATTCGCATGTACCCACCCTAGTCCTCTTTCAATAGATCTCCGGACCCCGAGATGAAATTGAGAGGGAACGAGTCGGGGCACGTGATACCTAAGGCGGATTCAAAATTTTGAACCGGTGATCATAGCATCCGCAAATCATATATAAAGGGTATTCAATGTTCGTTTTGTTTTTGAACGTACAATATACTCCCTCCTATCCTTTCTAGTTTACATATAAGTTTTATGTGTAGTCAAAGTATATCTACTTTGATCAAAAAGGTATCAACATTCAACAACGCCCAATCAATATTGTTAGATTCGTACGTACTCCTAGATTTGTACTCGAGATGGTTTCCAATTTGACTATTGACAAGATTAATAGTACATGAGATGTATAATGTGAAAATTATATCATTGGAAACTCCTTTCACATACGAATTTGACCATATGCTTTGTGTAAGTTGCATGTCATATATTATTACTCTAACATTTGGTCAAAGTTAGCCTCGAAAAACGCATTAGACCCTGTATGCTTTGTGTAAGTTGCATGTCATATATTATTACTCTAACATTTGTGTAAGTTGCATGTCATATATTATTACTCTAACATTTGGTCAAAGTGTATAGTGGAAGTGGATCGTCTGACGTAGGTATCCCTGCCTTACCCTCCCTTTTGGTCACTTACTGGCGGACCCGATGCTTGCTAGGCCCCGCATGTCAGTTACTCAATGGGTTCGGCCACGTCAGGGGATCCTCATCCATAGTATACTCCCTCTGTTTTTATTTACTCTGCATAAAACGGAGGGAGTGGTGGTATAATAAATGACGCGGGCGGGGGAGGGGGAGGGACGTCAGTTTGCTCTCAACTGCGGTCCCACAAGTGAGAGAAAACGCAAGACGAAGCGCGTTCCATTCGGTGAGCGACATGGAGGGTCCAACATGCCAAGATGCAACACGAACGCGACAAGAGCGATGTACAGTCAAAACCGATTGACCGGTCGTCACCGGAACCACTATTCAAACCAGAACCTTCGCTGCTCAGCATACGCCAGTCACTGCCCTAAAACCACACCCAATCTCTAGCCCATTCCCCCACCTTTTGATCCCCTAGCGCGCATCAAGCGTCCCCTAGTTCGCCTGAAAGCCATGGTACGCCGCAAGATCACTTACTACAAGACGCTGACGTCGGAGCGCCATGTAGAAATCACGGCGGTGGTCAGCGCCACAGACCTCCGTTCCCAAGCTCGCTTTGCGGCAGGCCAATCCCCGAGTTCTCTGGAGCCAAGCTACGAGGAGGAGGAAGCCGATCCAATGTTCATGGCGGAGGTCGCGGCGCAGAAGACCCCCGATGGGTATGAGACGATGGACGTCGACTTCGTGCCGGCGTCCGAGTCCCCCATGGTGCAGGCGGACCAGCGGTTCAACATGGCGATACTAAAGGAGGACCGGGAGGCAGAGGCTCAACTCGACGCGGAGCGCGCGCATGCCGCTGCCATCGAGGCTCTCCTGCAGGCGGAACCGGATGTCGTGGATGTGAACCGGGCGGCGGAGGCTCACCTTGAGGCGGAGCGCGCGAATGCCAATGCCATCGAGGCCCTCCTGCAGGCAGAACCGGACGTCATGGACTTGAACCGGGTGGCAGAGGCTCGACTCGACGCAGAGCGTGCGGATGCCGCTGTCATCGACGCCCTCCTGCAGGCGGAACCGGACGTCCTGGACTTGAACCGGGCGGCGGTGGCTCGACTCGACACGGAGCGCGCGGATGCCGCTGCCATCAAGGCCCTCCTACAGGCGGAACCGGACGTCCTCGACTTGAGCCGGGCTGTGCTCTCGTCCGTGCAGAGCGCCCGCACGCTCCACTTGAACGAGTAGCTGGAGGCCGAGGACAACCATGGTGCGGAGACACACGTCGGCAGCGACGGCTGGTTCGCGCCGGCAGCCAAAGACGACGAGGTCGTCTCTTTCCGCAAGCAGTGATAGTTTTTCTTAATGTTGTTGTTTTTATGGATCTTTTGCTGTGAAAAAACATATATTTGTTATGCAAGTCGCCTGACTTGGGTCAGTCTACCATTTCAGGCGGTTGGATGAATATCCTATGTCTCCTAACCCTTCTTTCCTTCTTCCTCACCTCTTCTTCTTCCCCAACAGACCACCGCATGGGCCGTACGGATACTCCCCAACATGCGGTTGGATAAAGATACTCTATGAACAAAAATTATGTATCAGCGATAGGATGGCTGAGTTTGGTGTGTTCACATGCGACAGCACATGTCAGTGAGGGTACGTTCCCTTGGTTGGGTTTGTGGCGTGCAGGAGCGACTGTGTGAGGGTGCGGTGCGACCGCGGCGTACAGGAGCGACCGTGTGAGGGTGCGGTGCAACCGCAATAGCCGTGCGCAAGTGTACCTCCTTCTCATTTTGAAAACTTTAGGCAAGCTTGGCAAAAATGTGTGGCGAAGTTTGGCAATGCAAGGCCTAGACCCAAACAGGATAAGTACGTACGTACTAGGAGTACTAGTGTTAAAAAAGAAAGGCTGGGTTTTCCTTCGCGGGATTTAATCCATACAAATCCTCGTTTCACATGTCAATTAATGCGTATTTTTTTCTCCAAATACCAAAAGAGCTAACCATCTCACTCCTCATCGTTTGATTAATGCAGTGCCATGCAAACCAACCTTCTCACTTTCGCATGCATGCAGGGGATATTAATGTCCTTGGTTGCTAACCCCATCAATTTTGCCTCGATTAGTGTTAGTGGCCCTTTGCAAATTGTAATTTTGATATACTGGCCTTGTGTACAAAAAAATGGAGGTAGTAACTATATTTGACTTCCTTCCCCATTGCGGTGACGTCGACGATATTTTTTTTGGTGGTTTGGCGAAGTGCGTTCGACGGAGAACACCATTGAGGGAGACCACGGTAAGTCATTCGCAAGTGCCGCCTACAAGCCGAGACAACTGCCTTATTTGCATCCAGGAAGTCCTTTACTAGTACTACTAGGAGTAACTAATGCGGTGAGATGGCTTCTCGAAGAAGACGATGGAGAAGTGGAGTCAGTGAAGAGTAAAATGATGGTTGCTTCGGCCATGCTTTTGTGATTTGACGCCTCACTGCTTTGTGATTTGTGATAGAAGGGACAGGGGAGTAGACTCTATGCTCTATACTATACTACATGCGTCCAAGCATGGGAGAAAGAGGAGAGATGTTGCATTTTTCTATTCCTTCAATCAATCAATCAGGGAGCTTCGGTTTCATCTTTTTGGCTTTGGCAACACCGTCCACAATGGTTCCCATGATGCCAAAGTTATTTTCACATTTGGCTACACATTGTGGATGCCCTTAACCATACCACTTGGTTTTGCTCTTGTGTGCTATCTATACAAATCTCAATTATATTGATCTAAAAAATTATAGAATCGAGATTAGTAAAAAGGAGGTGATTTTGCCGCGCGGATGGCGGGGGAGGTTTCTTATTTGAGCAATGCTACATCCACGTAATGGTTTACGTAAAGTTACGAACTGATGTGATGTGGGACTATTTGATTGGATTAAAGTAGAGGATTAGGCCCACCCCACCTGAAAATCAGGGGGGCATATATAGATTAGATGGAAAGTATACGTAGCAGCTACGTAGCCCTTTGTAAGTCTAGGACTAGGCTTCTTATTTTTGGAGGACGTTGTCCTGGCGGTTTGCTAACATGCGGTCCCACGTGTCAGTGCTTTACCAAGCCGATCCGCGTCCCACATGAGGCAGAACAACGGCAGAAGCAACATGTGGTTAAGTTGAAGAAGATGAGGGAGAAGCGGATTCAGCAATGAGTGAAATGATGGTTTCTTCGTCCCTCCAACTTAACTGCAGGAAAGGTGCAGCTTTGTGATTTGACGCCTCATTGCTCATTACTACGCCGGCGCCATGACTAGGGTGCTTCACCCCGGCTGCTCTGCACTGTATTCCGGTATGGCACGTGGACCCGGTAGCTTGATGTCCCACATGTCGGCAAAATGGACTAGAAGATTTATGAAAGCGAGCGCTCCACTCTTACGATGGAGGAGTAGACGACACGACGGCCCAGTGAACTGTCACTTGTACTGTATAGTACTATAGTTTTGCAGTTTCGCACGATCCATCGATACAAACCCGATTAAACAGGAAAGGGCGGGATTTTTCCCGTGCGGTAGATGATATTGGCCATACATTTCAAAGGCAATTTTAATGTATGCAAACTGAATAATTATAAGTAACAATATGATATCTAGTAAAACTAAAAACACATATGATTTATTGTGTTAGAGTGTAGTAGTAGTGTTGTATTGCATAGTTGTTAGATGTAACATGCGAGAACGTGTAGAGATGTAGTTTTGGAGGGCCTACAGAGAGAAAAGCGTAATACGGTCACCAAACTTCAGAATAACCTGATTACTGTCACTATACGTTTTGGGGTGATTATACGGTCACTTGCTCACAGCTCAGCATCGGATTGCACTCTGTTGACCGGCTAAATAGTGTGCGTGGCGCCATGTTGACAAGTTAAATTGACCACGTTTGTTGTGGGTCCCACCTGTCAGTTCGCATAGGCAAAAGGTCAGATAAACACAAATTTATGCAGGCGCGACAAGGCTCCAACCCGTGCGCGGGAATCACCTGTTTGTGTATGTGTCTGTGAGGGCCTGATGTGTGCGCATGCATGTGTAGGTTGAGCACTTGAGCGTGAGAGTGTGTGTTGGTCGTGTGGTGTACTGATGTGTGCATGCATGCGTGCGTGTGTGCGTGTGAGTGTTGCGTGCGTGCGTGGCTGCGTGTGTACGTGTGAGTGTTGCGTGCGTGTGTGGGTGCATGTGTTTGTGTGAGTGTTGCATGGATGCAGTTTGTGTGCATACGTGAAAGGGGCGTACAGGGGGGTATGCGATGGAGAGAGAGATGCTCTTCGTTTCTCTTTATTATGACTAACTTTGTATAGTATAAAAATATACAAATTCACAGTGCGGAATAAATATCATTGTGGGCACCATGCAATGCAAATTAGCGTTCGTACTCCGCCATATAACTTTATAATGTTGTATATATGTAGAAACTCTAAAATAATTTTTGGCCACACTTTATTCAAAAGGAATGTTGTATGCGAAATAAACGTGAAGAGAGGGCTTTTTAGATCAATGGGGTACGTGATGTAACATGTGTGAATGTGTAGTTGATGCATTTAGCGGGGCCTAGAGAGGTATGTGTGTGTATTACGTATTCGAGAGAGGCATGGATAGAGGGGCCGACGTGGGGGGGGGGGCGTGGGAGAGATAGCACGAGAAATGAGAGTGCTCTAGAGAGAGAGAGACGAATATGCCATCACGACAAGAGATTCCATTCCCTTGAGTGTGTATATGCAAGGGGGGAGGGAATATAGGCACTAGGAGAAATTTTCTGTGTGTGTGGTGTTTGTGTTGGTATGTGTGGGTGTGAGAAGATAATAAGACGTGGGGGCAGAGGGTGTGTCACCGCGTGAGGTCCGGTGGGTCGAGGTGAGGCCCTCCGTTCTGTTCCGTCCTGCGCCACATTGGTCGGCCCGTGACGCATTTAGGAAGACCCATGGATGACTAGTCGTACAAGACAAAGATAGCAGAATTGTGAAGGACTCTGTGTCCACTAACAAAGCCGTCTAGGATTTGTAACCCTAGGTTCTCGGACTAAGGTAACCCCTTTATCTCTGATATTACTATTCATCCAACCTAACTTTAAGGGGCATCCTACAATGCTCTGCTAGAATCATACTCGTCGATTAGGAAGAGAGATGTGAGACAATGAGTGAGAGACAGGCGTAAAGATAATGTGGGTACATGAGAGACGTAGGCAGGTCCATGTATATAGAAAGGGTCGATGAGGATTGTGTGTGTGTATGTTTGCGAGAGGAAGAGTGCTTGTGATAAAGGTTAGTGAAAACAGTTGTAAATGGTTACAAGAGGGAGGGAGGGTTATATCTAGAGCATGTGTGCGAGAAAGACACCTCGGGAGAGAGAGTGTGAGCATGTGTGAGAGACCACCGATGGAGAGTGAAACTACACGTAAAAGACTGCTCTACACATTTATTAAAGATATAAATTGTATCCAAATATTAGGATGGGAACATGATATTTGCAATTCGCGTAAGGGGCGGTCATTGATCCATCAGACATCTAGATTCTATCGAATTTGAGCATGTCTATGTTATTATTCGTCACAATTGATCCACATAGTTAGTATTTTGAACTCCAGACAATGCATCGCTTTAGCGATCGAATATAAACGTGAGTATAGTTCATGTTGCGTGTGTAAAGCACATTATACATACAAAGTTACACAATGGACATTATAAATAGCTACTACCTATGAACTAGCATACATTTGAATTCAACTTAAGGTGGTTTAAAAAAATCGAATTCAACATGAAGTCCATTCAATTATTTGAATTTGATATCATGGCATTTGTAAACCATACCTAAATTATGGGGGCACCAATCTTTGCTCTGATTTTGTACATAATAGCATATGTAGTCGTGTACAAAATAGATTCAAATTTAGCTCCTCCATTCCAAAATAATCGTAGTTATAGGATTTCCAAGTGTCAAAATTTCAAAAAGAAGCGGATAATTTAATGAGGTTGTCAAACATACAAGGTCAAATATAACGTTGTATATTTAGGTCAATCCTTATAGTTCAAGAGTACTCTAAACGTGAATGCTTGTGTTTCAAAATTTCGAACGAAGCGCCAAAAGAGCCTCTACTCGCCCGAAACCGCGTGAGACCAATGTTTGGTAGTACAAGGAAATTACTTTTCTAATAACTCCGACCCGTGAAACCTACCGGCCCGACGTCCAAAGGTCTAAACCGGGGTAGGTTTGTAGCTTCATCTAGACGCCACGCAACCGCATCCGAAAAACATTCATACACAATGGCCGCCTAAGCACACATGCGCGCGGCCGAAATCGCTCCCGCCCACTATTTGGGATACCTGGGATTACCATCCTACCCCCGACCCGCAGTAGGTCCGAAATTTAAGAGGGGGGCAAAGTTTGTACTTTCCCCAAATTTCAAACAAGCGCGTCCCATCTTCTGTTCAAAAAAGCCAAAAACAAGCGCGTCCCAGACCGAAACATGGTTCCCCCCCACCCATCCGATTCGCCATTCGTACTCCGTGGGAGCCAAAACTACCTCTCCACCAGCCGCGAAACCCCGGTGTCCTCCGTCCGCCACCCCATCCCACCCATCAACCGCCGCCCTCCTCCATCACGCCGGAGCCGATACCCCGACGTTGTCGTCCACCACAACCTCAACAGCAATGCCCTCCACGGCTAGTAGTTGAAGCCGAGGCCGAGCCGTCCGTACCCGAGCCAGTTCAACCACGTTGTCCTGTGCCTCACCGCTGCCACTCCAACTTCGCCACCCTCCACCGCACCGGAGTTGTTCCTGCTACGCTGTCCTTCGCCGCCTCAGATCTGCTTCCCCTCCGCCGACATATGGCCACGGCAACACAGTCAACAATTTGGCCATGGGTTCGTCCAAGCCTGCACCCTCCAGAACATCGGTTTCCCCGGTAAAAAGAAGAAAATCGGCGCGACTTGTGGAGGTGACCACACCGGCAACCGAAAAAGGTACTCCTCTTCCCTTATTCGTGCAAATCTTACGTCTCTGCTTGCACGGTATTCATCCCACAGAAGACACTAGTTGACCACTTCTTCTTGATACTAGATGTTCCTAGTAACTCGCGATGCACAAGGTTTCTCCTCATATACTATTTCACCTTAGCTAGAGGTCCGTCGCCCCCCTGAATTTCAATTTCTGGCCACTTGATTCCCAATTAACGTAATAGGCGTACTAGCGCCTGTTACGCCGGGGAAGCAGCGCCTTGGTGTTTATCTTAGGGGCGTGTGCGGCCTAGAGCTACTGGCGCCCGATCTGGAGGTCGGCCGGGATTAAAGGGATGGCATGGGGGCGCTGCCAAGCACGGCGGTGGTGTGAGGTTGATGGGAGGGCGGGGCAGCGGAGGCAGGGGTCTAGGCCGGTGGTCCCTGGCGGTTTGAGAAAGATCGTCAACAATGACTGGCGGGACGTAGACGAAGGCCATCTGCCCGTTCCTTATAGATCGGACGGTTCATTAAAAAATCGACTGACCTATTTATTTTCAGTCGACTGTTATCTTAGATATGACCGCATGTGGTGGTGTGCTGGAGGAGTACCTGCATGTCCTGTGCTCATATATTACAAAATCATATAGAGTAGAATCTAATTTTGTTTGCCATGCAATGTTGTAGAGCTATCATATGTCTCCTGCCATTTATTTTTTTCAGCCACCTACTATCTGCTACTTTTACAGTGCAGTAGTTCTGCACACACTTCACCCTTACTCTCACTGTTGTGTTTTTATGCAAGGGTATTTCAGACTCTGCTGCCATGAGAGAAGCCAAAAAGAAAAGAGAGAAGTCGGTCTAGTTTGGTGTGCGGCTAGGCAAGACACGTTTCAACACTTTAAAGGGTGTAGTGTCAGCAGATGGAGACGGGGAACTTAGCTCTGGGGTTGATGACCTCGCTTGCAATGAACCACCATCCCAGGTGCTTGCTTTAACTTCGCAGTGTCATATGTGGTTGCATGTTCCATATGGTGTCTAGCTTGTATTCGAAAGGCCGAAGTCGGTAAGATAAGGAAAGATATTTTTTTACATGAACCACCATCCCGTGAGCACCAGAAGACAAATAGCTAGTCAGGGCACTGGCCGAGCCAGTGACAAGCCTAACAAAGATAGGCATCACCTGGAAGCCAACTAAAAAACTGCGATGGTGGCGAAGCAGCCCGCCTCCCACCAGGCTCTCAGGTCCTAGATGATCATGCTCACCACTCCAGCCGGATGTCTAGCTTGTATTGCTTCCAATTTGGTTAAATTGCATCTACTTAGCTTACACATTATACCTTTGAATATGACATGCCTTTCTGTTTTTGGTACATACTAGTACATCTGTGTATTAACCATGTTCTTACATCAAACTAATGTTGTTGTGTGTCCCTCATCAATCACTTATGACGAGGCAGGCAGGCAAGGGGACTACTCCTCATTTAAAGAATGCAGCGTCAGCCTCCCGACATGATTCTCAAGAAACAGAAATGCTAGATGAAGATAGTGAACGTAGCTCTGTAGTTGATTACACCATTTCCCCTACACTAGCATCGCAGGTGCTTACTCTAACTTGGCAGCGTGATATGTGGTTGCATGTTGCATATGGTGTCTAGATTGTAATTCTTCCAATCTGGTTAAACTGCATGTGCTAGTCTGCTGAGCTTATACATTATACCTGTTAATGTGACATGCCTTCCTGTATTTAGTACATGGTACATCTGTCTATTAAGCATGTCCTTACATAAAACTGTTGTTTTTTTGTATCCCGCATCAATCAACATGACGAGACACCTTTAGTATATGCAGTGCGATATTAGTTGCATCTTTCATATGATTTATAGCATGCGCTGCTTCTAATTTGTTGAAATTCCATTTATGATGGGACGCTTTTAACTTGGCAGAGTCATATTGGTTGCATCTTTCATGTGGTGTCTAGCTTGCATTGCTTCTTATTTTCTGGAATGGTTTCTGGTTAGTTTACACAAACAGTTGTGAACATGCCATGCCGTTCTGTTTTTCGTACACATTCCATCCTGGTATCATGTGTTTGCCTTACAACAAAGTAGTGATTGTCATGCATGAATGAGTTCTGAAGAGAGAATTTTATTGCTTTTTCTTGTCGGTTTTACTTGACAATTCAAAATCAATAAAGCGGAAGAAAGTTAGCAAGGCAGCGGATAAAGGTGCTCCTTCCGAACGGAGGGCCTCTACAGTTTCTACTCCTCCACACCCCCAAGATGATTTCCAAGACAACACATGCATAGACACTCAACAAAGTTGTGTTTATGATGAGCACGTCTCCCCTAGTGCAGCATCACCGGTGCTCCCTCTAACTTGGCAGTGTTATATGTGGTTGCATGTTATGTGTGATGTCTAGCTTGTATTGCTTCTAATTTTGTTGAATTCCATCTGCTTACTTTACACATTATACTTGAATAAGACACGTGTTCCTGTTTCTAGAACATACAATATCTGTCTATCACACCATGTTCTTACATCAAATTACTACTGTTGTGTAACCTGCAACAATCACTTATCATAAGACACGTTTGACTTCGGAGTGTGATATAGGTTATATCTCACATTATTTTCTAGCTTGTCTATACCTATACTAATTAGGCACTCCCTAGAAATTCCCACATTAATCAGTAATTAGGAGCCGTTAATCTGGTGGGGCCGAGTTATTATGGTTGAGATCAATCCTAGAAACTCTTACGTTACAAAAATTCCCTAGAAAAAAACAGATTTTTTTAGGCAAGAAAAAAAAATAGATGTGCTCTACCTCTCTCCCAATCTGTCACGACTCTTTCTTTCTCTCGGTTAACCCATCTACACGTTACAAAAGTTCCATAGAAAAAAAAACAAATGAGCCCCATCTACACGTTAACAAATGAGCCCCATCTACACGTTACAATATTTCCCTAGAATTATGACATGCAAACCGTACAGTGCATGGACTCTCCTAAAAACAAATCCCAATGCATTGGGCATAATCTCCGTGCTTTACATTGACCTGCAAACCATAGAGTGCATGGACTCTCTTAAAAACAAATCCCAATGCATTGGGCATAACCTCCATGGTTTACCTTCGTGGCTGGCATCTCCTTCTTCCTCTATTCTCTACTAGCCCCGAGTTAGATCAGGCGGCAGATCACTTCTCCCGATCGATTTGTATTGCACCAGGGCATATAGGTTAGGTCTGGCTTGGCCTCAGCCTTCTGGTGCCATCGGCCTCTTTCTTTGCATCTCTTGCTCTTTGTCTAAGAAAATTTAGATTGAAGAGCAGATGATCGCCGATGCCAAGTTCTACCGCCGTGAGCTCCGCTAATCGAACGATGGTGTAACCGCTGCATCCGGACATCCTGTTGCATGCATAAGACACCAACTTCTGATGATATGGCCACTCATCGAACACGTGGATTCATTGCTTGTCGGCGTTCTGGGAACGGGGCTCCCCAGACTTGCCTACCTACGGCCTGCGTCGTGGCTCAAAAGGGGGCCCAACACGGCCCATCTTCATCAACATAGACCCAAGACCCTCGCGAGGGGCCAAGCCTCGCAGGGCGGACGACACGGAGCTTCCTCAGGCACGGCCTCATCAGGCTGGCTCGCGAGGAGGCGGAGAGATCAAGGCGGGGTACCTCACGAGGTGCCCGTGATGCAAGCCATGACGACCAAGGGTGCCAGGCGGGCGCCAGCCCGTGCAGTGTCCTCCTTTCCTCTTTGGTGCAAAGGGAGTAAGCGCAGGCAAGAGCATCAAGCAAAGGCACCCGTTTCGGTGCAACGAGACCAAGACCAGTCCAACGGCAGGGAGGAAGTCATTGTGGAGCCCAAGCCAGCGTCACCACCAGAGCCTTTGGCAGGCGAGGACCAACTTTAGTCAGGATAAGTGTACCAGATGTTCCCCTTCAAAATGGCCAATTGTTGGCGCCCTTCCCGCTCAATATTTGGGAAGAGGCCCAGGGCCTTTGCTTATAAATAGGACTAGCCACCCACAGGGTAGAGAGATCGAAATCGAAATCGGAGGGAGAATCAAGAAGAGAGAGAGAGAGAAGGGTGACTGAACTCCTCCTAGCAGTTCATCCCCTCAGCCAAGAACAGACCCTTGCGAGGCTGTTCTTCCTTGTATTGCTCATCATCATCAGCCCAAGAGGCAATCCACCACACCACACACTGGAGTAGGGTATTACACCACAACGGTGGCACGAACCAGTATAAACCGTGTGTCTCTTGTGCTGATCTTAGCGAGGCGGAGGGGTGCAGGTAGGTAGAAGGCGAAATCTCAGCGCGCACCTCAATGTTCGAACCCCGAAATCCGACATTTGGCGCGCCAGGTAGGGGTGCGCCGGAATTCGTCTTCCACCACTCCTTTCTCCTCCGACCATCGCGTCCATGTCTGACGCCCGTCGGGCCCGCGCCGAGCGCCGGGCCGCTCTCGCTTCCCGCGTCGCCCAGACGGCTCCTGTCGGCGGACATCCTCGCCGTTCCCCGTCACCTACTGTCAACGCCGCCACCGGCCCGGCGGGGAACGAGCAGCAAGCGTCGTCTCAGCATCAGTCCGTGCGGCAAGACGGCCGCACGGCTACTCCCTCGCTCACCCCAGCTGGTTCTTCGTCCCGCGCGCTCCGCGCACCCATGGAGACTCGAGCTGCGTTCATCGCGGCAAACGAGCTCCTGCGCTATCGTCCCATCGACGACGTCTATGAAGAATGGCTCGATCGCGTCGCCGAGCTCATCCGCGCCGCAGGGGGCTCTCCTGCGCCGCCCGTTCCGCTGCACCGCACCCCGCCCCGCGCGAGCGATGAAGGTCCGGGGGCGCCCCAGCCGCCTCCTCCTCAAGAAGGCACCGTGGCTCCAAGGCACGTGGCCCCTGGGCGGAACCCGCTCCGTCAGGTGCCAGCGCGGCAAGAGCAGAGCTGCCAAGAAGTCCCTCGCCAGCAAGAAGCTGCCCGGGCGCTCCCTGCTCCAGCACGTCGTGATCATGCTCCTGCTCCCGCACGTCAAGACCCCGCGCTGCTCCCAGCTGTAGCGCGTGGGGACATGCAGGACCAAGCTCTCCGTCACCCAAGGCCTCCCGTGGCCACAGCAAGCTGCCGTGCCTTCACCACCGAGCTACGCAGCGTCGCGTGGCCCGGCAAGTTCAAGCCAGACCTGCCTCCTCGTTACAATGGCACGGCTGACCCTGCGGAGTTCCTCCAGCTCTGTGAGCTGGGCATCGAAGCTGCCAACAGAGACGAGAAGGTCATGGCGAATTGGTTTCCCATGGCGCTCAAGGACGGGGCCCGCACCTGGCTCTTGAACCTGGCTCCAGGCACGATCTCCTCCTGGGACGAGATGCGCACCCGCTTCATCGCCAACTTCCAAGGTACTTGCGACCGGCCACCCGCCGTGAGCAACATGCGCCGCATCAAGCAACAACCCGGAGAGACCCTGCAGAAGTACACCCAGTGCTTCAACAACGCATGCCTCAAGATTCCCAAGCTAACCGAGGAAGCCATCATCTCAGCCTTCTCCGACGGCGTGCACGATGTCAAGATGAAGGAGGAGCTGGCGATGCATGAAGACCTGTGCACTTCCTTGGAGTTGTTCAACTTGGCAACCAAGTGCGCCAGGGCTGAGGAAGGGCGTCTCTCCCTCCTCGAGCTGCCTGCCGCAGACCCAGAAGAGAAGAAGCCCAAGGCCAAGGATGTGAAGCGCAAGGGGGCTGCCGTGCTTGCGGCAGAACCAGACACCAAGCAGGGCAGAGATCAGCCCGAATCTTCCAAGGGCAGTCGGTACTGTGTGTACCATGACCTCCACACCCACAACACCAACGAATGTCAAGAGCTCCGAGCCGTGCGAGAAGGAAGGATCGGCTGTCGCCCCGACCGCGGTGACCGGGGCTACGGTCGAGGAGGAGGAAGGAACACAGGACGCTGGGAAGACCGCTGCCCGCGCCAAGGGTGGCGCGATCGACCTCGTGAGGATCGCTGGCAAGACCCGCCTCGCAAGGGAGACTGGAGGGATCAGCCTCGCGAGGATCGCCCGCAAGGCAACACAGGCCTCCCTCCGCTGCCGCCGCAGCCAAGGAGAAACGAGGACCACCATCAGGACGAGGGGGCTGGGGGCTTCCAGGAGCCGCGCGCGATCGCCTGCATCCTGGGCGGGGCTCAAGCCCCAGCCTCTCAGCGCATCTTCAAGCAGTTCACCCGCGAAGCAAATGCTGTCCTCCCCAAGCTCGAAGCCACGCGCCCTCTCAGGTGGTCGGTGTGCGCCATCACGTTCAGCTCAACAGATCAGCTCAAGTGTGCGGCCACAGCCGGAGTCCTCCCGATGCTTTGTTCCCCAATCATCACCAACGTGGTGGTCACCAGGACCCTCATCGATGGCGGGGCAGGGCTCAACGTCCTGTCCATGGAAACATTGAACAATCTCCAAGTGCCCTATAACCAGCTTTAGCCAACCAAGCCTTTCTCCGGAGTCACCGACGGCTCCACGGTCCCGATTGGGCAGGCCCGCCTCCCTGTCACCTTCGGGGCACACGACAACTACCGCACCGAGCTCATCGACTTCGACGTCGCTCACATTCGCCTGCCTTACAACGCCATCCTTGGGTACCCAGCGCTGGCCAAGTTCATGGCCATAATTCACCACGGCTACAACGTCCTCAAGATACCAGGGAGTGGCGGAGTCATCATGGTGCCCTATGAAGAGAAGGACGCAGTGTGTTCCCTGGAACGAGCCTTTCAGGACGCACCACTGGAAGACCCGGATCACGGAAGCAGGAGGCTTCCCGAGACCGACCCCAAGAAGAAGAAGACATCGTCCGGCCCGGCCCCTCAGGAGGCAGGCCCCTCAGGGCCCGCGCCTGCCCAGGGGGAACCTCCTTCCATCAAATAGGAAATCGCGCCCGGCGCCCTCCTCAGGCAGGGCTCGGGGGCTCTCCCCTGGAGGGCCACCGACCTGGCTAAGGTCATGAGGGAGGCGCTTGGGCACCACATGGAGGCGTGTTTCGAAGCACGTTTCCCTCAAGAAGGAGTAAGGCAAGGAGGGCCAGACCCTCAGGAGTTCGTCAGCAAGGCCATCCAGGAGCTACAGGAGTCAAGAGTCATGAAAGGCGGCCCCCGCCTACCAGCTGTGGCTCCCCATCCAGGCGAGGATGGTGGGCTGCGCGTCTGCATCAACATACCAGGGCTCAATCGAGTCGCCTCTCTGGAGCGCCTTTGGCCCTCGCGAGTGGGGCGCTGCGAAAGTCCACCCCACAGCTACGTTCGCATGACTTACGGCTTGCCAAATGCGGCTGCCGCGTACCAGCACCTCATGAGGGGCATCATGGAGGATCAAGAGGCCAGGCGTTCCGCAGCCCTGGCAGAGATGGAGATGGTCCGCGAGGAGCCACCAGTGCCTCCGGAGCCTCCCGAGGCCCCTGGGCCTGGGGGCTCGTGAGGATCGGCTTCCGCAGCCCACCGAGTCTGCTACACCAACACTCCTTCGTCATCAACATCATCAGGTGACATCTTTCAAGTTTCATTTCCAGCTGGGAGTGCCCCCCAGGGCTGCATTATTCCCAGGCCGCGTGGGTCCATCCCTGCGGCATGTATCCCTTTTATTTCATGTTGTTAGCTTACTTTGTTGGGGGCGCCCCACGGGCTGCATCATCCCCAAGTCGCTCGGGCCTGACCCAGTGATGTCCGCCTTCCCAGCATCTATTTGAATGAATCCACTCCTTCGCGGCTAATGTGTTTGACCTAGTTGCCCGCTCAACTGATGCCAACTGACGGAGCTGCTCCCAAACGGCACGACGTTTGCGCATGGGTCCGTCCCTGCAACGCCGACAAACCTGAATGGCTGAGCTCTGGCCGTGGCAGCCCCGCATGGCGCCACCTCGTCAAGCCTACAGTGCCTCATCGCCCCATGGAAGCAACCAACGGCTGACTGTCAATTGTCATGGCAACCCCTCGTTCTTTCTATGATGGGTCTACATGATCTCCTAAAGGAGCTGCATCAGGCGAGGCCCTTGCGGTGTCTCCTTCACTCTCATCCGCGCGAACCGCTTGCACGTTAAAGGGGGGGGTGCCTGAGCATCGCGACTCAGGGCTCCTACTGGCTCTCCATCCCTCACCCTCTGGCCTTGTCCACGGCATCGCGACCTGGCATACTAGCGACGGCTGAGACTCGCTCGAGGGCCGGGACCCGAGGACGTAGAGCAGAAAGGGGAGCAAAGGCGAGAGGGGAGGGACACGCGAGGACCTCGCCGAGCAACCTCACGCCTGCCGATGCACGGACCCGGCGACACACCAGAGAGCGGTCCCTGATTCTTGAGATAAGTCACCACCCAGAAGCACCAGCTACTGTGGTACCATCCCCGCACCTAATGCAATCCCGTGTTAGCGACGCCGCTCTCCTTTCTCACCGAACGACAGCTGCTTGAGCGCTAAAGGGGACCTCCTGAGCATCGCGACTCAGGGGCTCTTACCGGATCCCGGGTCGCTCACCTCCTGGCCTTGACCACGACATCGCGACTTGGCATACCAACGACGGCTGAAGCTGCCTTGGGACTGGGACCTGTCGGCGCAAAGCACCAAGCCCTCGTGAGGTTCGAAAGGGAGAACTGAGCTAAGACGGAATGAGAAACTCGCACAATTCTACGACAAGGGTTATATTAACAAAACAGGATCACAGGCACCTTACAAGCCCCCACGGGACGCGTCTTTGATTCCTCGCAAGGAACAGATCCTAAAAGGATGCTAACTACACGCGCCCCTGCAAAAGACGCCATCATCAACAGTGGGCCGTCAAGCACCGGCGCCAACCCCATCCAGATCAGAGTCGGCGATGGCCTGACGAGCCCGCCCTGCTCCAGGAGCGGCGCCGGCTCGGGGGCTCATAGCTGTCATCGCTCGTCTCCGGAGTCGCGAAGAGCTCGCCGGAGTCGCTGGAACCTCCGGCGCCTCCACCGCCTGAGGAGCTGCCAAGGGAGCGGTCGGCGGGCCCAGTCCTCACCGTAGCAGGGTCCTGACCACCTCTCCCGGGGCAGCACTCCAGCCGGCGCCCGTTTGCATCGAAGACCTTGAAGAACATCACCGAAGCACCGTCGTACTCAAAGTGGATCGCGAAGGCGCGTCTTGTCCTGCAAACCCGGGCGATTTCGCTCCAGCCTCGAGTCATGAAGACCTCGCCCGGGGCAACGACCGCGACCTCTGCCTCGGTCGCGAGGGTGTTGCAGCCGGCGTGCTGCAGCCAAAGCTCCAGGAGTTCTCCCTGCGGGATGATGGGGGCGAAGAAGGGAGGAAGGCGAATCCAAGACTGAGGAGGCATGGCGGCGTGGAGCACGAACTCTCGGGAGGAGGCCTCGGTGTGGACCCCAGGGGGGACGACCCACACCTTCGTGACCCGTCGGCGCTGACGGCGGCGCCGCCCGTGGCGATCGGCATCGATTGCTTCAGAGCCCTCGATATGGGCGTACAAGGGAAGCGGGAACCCCGGCGGTGGCCGCTCACACGAGGGCCTCGACACCACCTGATGGGACCCTCGTCCTGGCCACAGAGGGCGAGCCGTTTCTTCGGCGGGAGCGGGTCTGGTTCCTCTTGGGGAGCCTTTCCCTTCTCTGCCGCCAAGAACCGGCGGATCGGAGCCATCGCAGCAAGACGGAGCAAGTACCGGGAAGAAGGAGAAGCAAGAAGGGATGGACTGGAAGGGCGCGCGCCGTTCCGTACTTATGGCCGGCGAAGGCCAACCGCCGACCTCCATGATCGCCGGTAATCATGACCCACTTTGCATGCAGGGACTTGTCCAATCCGTGCAGTTGGCAAGGCGCCGTGGGGAAGTAGAGACGCCCACGTCCAATCAACCGCCACGCGGCGCCCAAGGCCGCAGGCTGTTAGGGCCCGCGGCGCTTCGACCTTGCCCTTTCGCCTCCCTGGACGGCCAAGTCCGGGTGCGCCTTGTGCCCGGGGCTACTGTCGGCGTTCTGGGAACGGGGGTCCCCAGACTTGCCTGCCTGCGGCTTGCGGCGTGGCTCAAAAGGAGGCTCAGCACGGCCCATCTTCATCAACACAGACCCAAGACCCTCGCGAGGGGCCAAGCCTCGTGGGGCGGACGACACGGAGCTTCCTCAGGCACGGCCTCATCAGGCTGGCTCGCGAGGAGGCGGAGAGATCAAGGAGGGGTACCTCACGAGGTGCCCGTGACGCAAGCCATGATGACAAAGGGTGCCAGGCGGGCGCCAGCCCGCGCAGTGTCCTCCTTTCCTCTTTGGTGCAAAGGGAGCAAGTGCAGGCGAGAGCATCAAGCAAAGGCACCCGTTTTGGTGCAACGAGACCAAGACTAGTCCAACGGCAGGGAGGAAGTCATTGTGGAGCCCAAGCCAGCGTCACCACCAGAGCCTTTGGCAGGTGAGGACCAACTTTAGTCAGGATAAGTGTACCAGATGTTCCCCTTCAAAATGGCCAATTGTTGGCGCCCTTCCCGCTCAATATTTGGGAAGAGGCCCAGGGCCTTTGCCTATAAATAGGACTAGCCACCCACAGGGTAGAGAGATCGAAATCGAAATTGGAGGGAGAATCGAGAAGAGAGAGAGAGAAGGGTGACTGAACTCCTCCTAGCAGTTCATCCCCTCAGCCAAGAACAGACCCTCGCGAGGCTGTTCTACCTTGTATTGCTCATCATCATCAGCCCAAGAGGCAATCCACCACACCACACACTGGAGTAGGGCATTACACCACAACGGTGGCCCGAACTAGTATAAACCCTGTGTCTCTTGTGCTGTTCTTTCCATAGCTTAGATCTTAGCGAGGCGGAGGGGTGCAGGTAGGTAGAAGGCGAAATCTCCGCGCGCACCCCAGTGTTCGAACCTCAAAGGTCTGCCGGCACCCGAAATCCGACATTGCTCACCGGCGTTGAAAGCTGCAGCAGGTCACCGCTGCGCCGTTCCTCACCAACGTTGCGAGCTCCAGTTCTAAAAGGATGGTGTTGCCGTTGCAGCCGTAGACATTGCATGTACACATTGCTCCCTTTGTTTTCAGGCAGATTGTGCCCTGCTTGCTGCATATGCATGGAGATCTTCAAGCCACCAATCAGAGAAAGAGATATGAAGTAGAGAGAAGGAAACAACCAATGTGTTTAGAATCTGATTGTGATCTGCTTGCTGCCGATGCATGGAGATTTCCTGGCCACCAATCAGAGAAAGAGGGAGACCCGAATTACAGAGAAGGAAATGACCAGGAGCAACTCAAGAAAACAAACAGCACATATTGCTCAAAGGAGAATCTAATTGGAGGAGAGAAGGAAGCACAGCAAACTGAAAGAGACTGAGGCATGTAGGAGCTAATGGGAGGAGAGACAAATATAGGGCAGGAAGGAGAATTCATGTCCTTTGTCGAAAATAGGTGAGGGCCCATAGAAGTGTGATTCAGTAGTAGAACACATAGATGAGTTGGAGAGATTCACGCTAAGTAGTGATCTAGAGACTGTATGTCTCACCCTGTAAAGATACATGTAAAACTGTGATTAGACAGTCCCAAATCTCAATTTAAACCAATGGCTAAAGTAGTAGTGTTCGTAGGAAGCTTACCAACGGTACATTTTTTTTCAATTCTGATTTATGGTTGTTTGCAAATTGCGACAGAAATCTGAAGCTAGCGTTGTAGTTTTTAGTAACAAAAGATTACTGCTTAGCCTATTTTCCATTTGGCAACAATTACATTAAGATTAAAGCAAGCAGGTATTTTTCTCTGGATATCATGGATTGTATCATTTGCTATTTTTGAACAAACATATTATAGCCTACAAAGAAAATCGTAAAGGAGCATGCTTAAAATTGTGCGCCGATGTGTAAGAAAACATTATGTTTAAAGGGTTCCTCGAGGAACCAATATGACGTTGTAGTATATGTTTGTGTCAAAATCTTTGATTATTTTCTTAACTGAGTTTGACTCGCAGGTTTGGAATTTTGCAGTCCTTGGTTATTCTGATTACCCCCTTTAAAGCACGTCCATGAATGGTTTTCTAGATGCTTAGGCATCATGAGGCAGTACCATTATGTCATGGCTGTCGAGGCCACATGGTATAGGAAATTCAAAACACGTACAAGGCCATGTTCAAGATTTTTATTAGAAAAGGAGTCTGACCTCCGGCCACCGCATCTTGGCGATGAGGCCATGTTCAAGATGATGCTTAATTATGTGTGCGTTCTACAAGGACATTCACACGGTGGCATATTCCAAGTGATGCTGATGTGAGCGTCGTTCTACAAACCGCATTGCAAGGCCGGCAAGTGCAAGAACTTGCTCAGTCCACTCCAACAGGCAAATTGAGATGCTCAATTATTCCAGTAGAGTAAAGGACTCTTAGCATATTGTAAAAAGAATTACCACTTTGAAATCATCTCAGCGCCTCACTCACAGGTGTCATCTAAATCTTCTCTATGAAAAAGGTGCTATCTACATCAACTCCATTAACTATGACATGCATGCATATAGATATATATACACGCATGTTGAGGTATGTAGTCATCTTGGATTTTATAACTACCATTTATATCTATATGTATTTCCCGTAAAAGGAGTGTGTACAATAACTCAAGTATCATCAGGTACAAATTTGTCACAGTGATGCTAGAGCGAGGAGACCCTTCTTAAGATTCTGCAGCCTGCACTCGGCCATCTCTCTGGATCATCGTCTCTACTATAAGGCAGCTATAAATCAACACATGATATGCACTTAGTAAGATTCTCCTTATCCACCAGAAAAAGGAAAAAAACCAAGATTGCTGATTGAAGTAGAAATATATGAGTCCCAATATTTTTAGAATTTTCTAACATTTTTTTTCTAATATGTAGCATTGATAACTACTTTTTGTTTGAACATGCAAATACAAGAAATTAAAAAATATTCTGAATTTTTTTCATGCCAGATTAATTTAATGAAACGAATTTCATCCGTGCAATCTACCTAAGTATGATTTGCAATCATTGCACAAGAGAAGTACGACATCAAACTTCCTAAATCATCTTCTATGTTAGAATATGTATGAAGATTTTAATTTCTAGCTTCTTCTAAAAAAATACTTGCTGCAAAAACTAAAGTTGTACCTAATAACGAGATAGCAATAGTTTTAAGGTATTTGTACAGGGTACATGTTCAGCAGCAGTTAGGGAAAACCATTGAAGAAAAGGTAATTTTTACATGCAGCACAAGATGGTAATCAATTATGACTTACTCCTATAATATTAAATTACAGATTTGATACATACATTGACCATTCAATTATGAATCTTCCGTGTTCCTTCAAGTTGTTAATAATTAATACAACCAAAAAAATCTATTTTTTGTTCATACAATGGTAGTTCAAGATATAATAAGTCCAAGAAGAAAGTAAGAGTGATTTATCTTTCTACATACGCGACACTTTACTTATTTTAGCCGGTACAACTTTATAATATTTATAGGTTTCTTGCCAGCATGTATAGTGGCATAAATTATACAAGCAAGAATCCTAAGTCGATTCAATATTTACAAATTTATTATTGATTTATAACAACAGAATTATAAATTATAGAGACAAAATTTGGCCGGCTTATATGCTCCAAGGTCGTCAATGAATAATCTACCAATGATTCATCCAAGGTCGACAAAATTTGGCTGATTTATGTTTCTATGTGTATATTATTAAATGATGTAGCATATTCTGTTTTTTCTTGCTTAATTTGGTGTTCATCCGTTATTCCATTATTATATCAATGTTTGAAACGTTGAAAGTTTACCTAAATCAAAGTCTTCATTCTCCTCCTCATATATTGTATGCAAACTGTGCAAAAGATTATGATATCTTTCGCCCGTGCAAATGCACGGGTTCACGACTAGTATTACTAATTTGTTGAAATGGCACTTATGACGAGACAGTTTTAACTTGGTAGAGTGATATTCGTTGCATCTTTCATATGGTGTCTAGCTTTCATTGCTTCTAATTTGTTGAAATGCCTTCTACTTAGTTTACACATCATAAGCTGTGAATATGCAATGCTGTGAATATGCAATGGCACTAATGACGAGAGACCTCTAACATGGTAGTGTGATGTTGTTTTCATCTTGCATATGATTTATTTCTTGTACTGCTTTACATTTGTTTAAACGCCATTTATGATGAGACACTGTTAACTTGGCAGAGTGATATTTGTAGCATCTTTCATATGGTTTCTACCTTCCATTGCATTGCTTCTAATTTGGTGAAATGTCTTCTTCTTAGTTTACACATCATAGTTCTGGTTATCTCTTCCGTCCTATTTTTCATACATATTACATCCTCCTATCATGTGGTTTTCTAACATCAAAGGTCAGTTCGTCTGCATCACGCATCAATTTGTTCTGAAGAACTAAATTGTTATTCATTTTTCTTGTCGGCTTGACTTAACATGGCACAGAGAAAGAGGAAGAAACACAGAATGGCAGGGAATGAGAAGCGGATGAATCCTGCAGATTTTTCTAGTACTGATGGTGCAATAGAAGGTCAAAGTCCAGCAGAAAATTCTACAAACACGACATCCCATGCTACACGGGTTGCAAAAAAAGACAAACAGAAACAAATAGCTGCCACCAAACAAGAAGAGACAACCCTAGTTCTTACAACACCTACCACAGTACTACCAGCTGCATGACGTACTCGTGCGTCAACTGAGCTAGCAGCACGTTCCCAAGCTCCGTTGCCACCTGACACTACTTCCCAAGCACTCTTGACACAAGACGAGTTGGCAATATCAGATGAACCTTGTGAGCTTCAACAGCAAGAAGGTAGTTGTTGGAGTCAAGTTACAGTTGCATGCTTCTTTATATGTAGTCTCATAGTTTGATGTACACTAACACTTCCTATGTTTGTTGTTGGACTAGCACCTAGGCGCAAGAGGAAACAAGCATCAGGGATAATGCTCGATAGGTTAACTAAATCTAGAGGAGGAAGAATGGATATCCGTTTTGAGGCAGGTTTAAAAAGGCCACGTGATGCTACAGAGTCAGCCAAGTTAGTATCAGAGGCAGCGTTTGCTGTTAGGTGTCATGTACGTATCCTCCCAACATGGATTCAGTACAGGAATGAAAAAGACGAAACCCAGTTAAACATCTTCCTCGACCATTTATCTGTAAGTATGGTTATGTATGGAAACTAGTAATATCGTCTTGCTCTGTCCAATACTTTCTAGGTTGCTGATAATGAGACTCCCATAATTTTCAACAGATGAGGTTCAAGTTGGATAGCCAAGATGATGCAACCAGACAAGCTTGCACCCATGTTTTCAAGTCTGCTCTGCGACAATATCGGTATAACTTGAGGAAAACTCACTTTGAAGGCAAGGCTAACAGTGAACTTGCCCAAACATCTCCAGTGGAAAATATATCTGATGAAGACTGGAGAGGCCTCGTTAAACACTGGTTCGACCCGAAGTATCAGGTACATTATATATATGTCATCAGATCACATGTTGAAGTCCTATTTACGCATGTGCCACACAAATCTATCTTCTTGTAGGTGAACTGTTCAAAGAACAAGGCCAACCGTACGAAAGTGAAATTCCAACAGACGACATGATCTCATAGCTATATTGCACACTGCGAGGCTCTTGTAATTAGCTACTGTTTCACTCTTTTCGCTGTACCATATTATCAGATCTATATTGACTTGTTCCAAATGCAGAGGAAAGCCCGCAAGGACCAAAAAGTACCTGAACCAAATGCTGTGGAAATCTTCAAGGACTGTCACACCAGCAAGAAGAAGGGCATGACTACACCAGTCAAAGCCGCTGTTATAAGTCCTTAATCCTCATGCCTTTTAACTACTACTTACTCTGACTTGTGCCTTGAACTGCATGGTTTGCAGCCAATGTCTATTACTCTTTTCAATTTTATACACAATTGTCTTAGCGTATCATTGCACCTTACAAGGTTTAAAAGAGAGGAGTGATGTTCCTTTGATCTTGACCCGTAATCTAGTTCCGTGCTGGACTTGCCCACACAACGTTACAATTGCCTGTTTGTCTGTTCTCAGTTGTTTTGTGATATGAATGATGTCATACTATGCTTACCGTATTATAAACTTCGTCTGTTTATCCTTAGCCCTCAATACAATGTGAAGAAATAGACAATACATTAGCGATGGTACATGGTCATATGTTTGGAACCTGGTTTTAATATGTACTTTGCAATAAAATACAGCTAGTATTTTACATGGATTCTCCAGAATAAGTTATGTATATAGACCAAAGCTATTTTGTTTGGTTTTGCTGCCTCCTTAATATCTTCTGTTCTGGTACTACTAATGTAAAACCTCAACTTTTCAGCGAGCTATGGAAAAAATGGTGGAACCGCCACCTTCTGAAGGTGGCGAGGCCACTATAACCGCAATGTCAGCTCTTGCTGCAGTGGGTCAGTACCTATCCACTAACAGTGCCAAAAGCACATTCCTGTGTAATACTGGGTTGGTTGTTAAGGCAATATCATCCAAACTGCTTCATGATCAAGATATGCAAGCTCAAAGCAATGTTGTATCCGCACTGCAGACACAAGTCCATTCCCTAACAGAGACCCTTTGTGAAACAAGGAGAAACATTGCTCAATGTTGTCAAGATATGCATGGTTTTGAAACCAGACTATCAGACATTTGCTATGTTGTTCAGGAGCCTAGGGGAAATGAAGGCAAGGGTTATGGTGCTCCATCAGACAATTCAACATGAAAATGTAACAGTCAGGTCAAATGAACTGAGCTTCTGAACTTCTGGTGGTGCATTTATCTGCTAGACTGTTAAGTTTTATGCCAACCTTCCTTTTGTTATATAGTTGTAATTTGTTTTGGTGTCATACAAAATTTATTCTTAACGTGCAGCCACCGCCTGAAGAAAACAGCAAGCCATTTTTGTATAGTGTAGGGTGTTCCCTATATTTGCACTGGTGGCGATCTTTGATGCCGAGTGGAAGTAATATGTGTAATCGCCTTAATAGCCTAGCATTAGTTTCGACCTTATTTATTTCCTAGTCTTCTTTTTCCCTGGTTTGCTAGTGGCCGCAACTACCATGGGCCATATACGGGTCGTAGGATCCATGGGTCTCCTACGGGCCGTCGATAAATTGGCCTGTAATCGGTGGGCCTCGGGCCGTCGGATAAATGGGTCTACATGGGCCATAATTAGGCGTAATTGGTATCGGCCCAGCACAGTAACAGGCTGTTAACAGGCCGTAGGACAGCAAAGGCTTAATTCTTTCACAGGCATAATGGGTCATTAATGGGCCAGAATATAGGACGGGCTGGAAACGGCACAACGGGTTAACAAGCCAGAAACGGGCCGACTCTTGCCATGGGCCGAATTTGGCCCATTAGGGTAACAGGCCAGTAACGGGCCGACTCTTGCCATGGGCCAAATTTGGCCCATTAGTGGAACAAGCCAGTAACGGGCCGACTCTTGACATGGGCCGAATTTGGCCCATTAGGGGAACAAGCCAGTAACGGGTCGGAAGTAATCGAGGGCCGAAAAGGAGCCCAAGAACGTATGGGCCGTCAATAGGCCAAAAGCTAACACGGGCTGGAAATGGCCCATCTAAATCACGGGCCGTTAACGGGTATAAAGAAAATTACTGTTCATTATGGGCTAGAGTCACCGTGGGCCTGTAATGGGCCAAAAGATACGAAGGCCTCATATGGGCCGAAAGACGTCGTGGGCCATACATGAGCCGAAAGTGAAATGGGCTGGTATTATATTCGACGGCCCACATGACGTTGTTGGGCCGATTTTCTTTAGGGCCTAACGCGTCGTGAGTTAACGGGCCGTAAAATGGGCTATTTGCGAAGAGACCGTTAATAGGCTTTTCATGGGCCAGCCCGTTAACTTTTGACCAAGTCAAACGGACCGGCTTTGTAAGCTAAATGGGCCACTGTTGGGCCGTGCCACATGTCGACATATCATAGGCGCCTATCTTACCCATTGACGAGCTGACACGTGTTTCGTCCGGCCAATAAGAATTTTACACGTGGAAATTTCCCATTGGTCGGGGCTGTTAACGGGTTATCGGATCCAAAACCCGACCCGATAGCTTAACGGCGTTCCGTTACGGTGGATGCCACGCGTCGATCACCCTTGACGAAAGCACTTCTGTGACGCACGATTTATCATCATGGAAGTGGACCCTTCCGTGATGATAATTTTGGTAATGTCATGGAACACTTCTACGATAGCACAGGTATGACTACCTTGATTCTGTCATAAATTTGTCATGGATGTACATGCATGACAAAAAAGCGACCTACTGTGACAAACACGTATCATCACGGAAGTGTATTTTTTTTGTAGTGATGAACCAGCGGCAATGTATTTCGCTTCGGCGGTGGATAAGGATACCGAGTTTTGTTTCTTGGAAGACTAAGACACAAGAGATCTACCAAGAAATTGACAAGTACCTGAAGTGGACTTTCTATCAACCTTGTCTCCGGCATAGTCCGAATCAGAGTAGCCAACAAGATCAAAAGAAGACCTCTTAGGATACCAAATGCCAAAATTTGGTGTATGTATTAAGTATCTCACTATCCTTTTCACAATCTTAAGATGACATTCTTTAGGGGCCGCTTGATATCGTGCACACATGCACACACTTAGCATGATATCGGGGCAGGAGGCACATAGATATAACAATGAACCAATCATAGAGCGATAAACCTTTTGGTCAACCGGTTTGCCATCCTTGGTCAAGTCAAGATGTCCACTAGTAGGCATGGGAGTTTTCATACATTTGCTTTATTGCATGTTGAACTTCTTGAATAAGTCCTTGGTGTACTTTATTTGAGAAACAAAGGTACCTTCCTTAGTTTACTTGATTTGCAAACTAAGAAAGAATTTGAGTTCACTCATCATTGACATCTCAAACTTCTCCGACATAAGCTTTCCAAAAATCTCACTAAAATGAGGGTTAGTTGAACCAAATATTATATCATCAACATAAATCTGGCACACAAATAATTCACCATTAACCCTTTTAGTAAAAAGAGTAGAATCTATTTTTCCAATTTCAAATCCTTTTTCAATAAGGAACTTGGTCAAGCATTTATACCACTCTCTAGGAGCTTGTTTAAGACCATAAAGAGCTTTGTGAAGTTTGTAAACATGATTAGGTTTCTTAGGATTGGCAAACTGATAACCCACAAGTATAGGGGATCGCAACAGTTTTCGAGGGTAGAGTATTCAACCCAAATTTATTGATTCGACACAAGGGGAGCCAAAGAATATTCTCAAGTATTAGCAGCTGAGTTGTCAATTCAACCACACCTGGAAACTTAATATCTGCAGTAAAGTGTTTAGTAGCAAAGTAATATGATAGTAGTGATAATGGTAGCAAAAGGTAATGGTAGCAAAAGTAATGCTTTTGGTATTTTGTAGTGATGATAGCAATAGCAACGGAAAATTAAATAAGAAAAGAACAATATATGAAGGCAATGGATCGGTGATGGAGAATTATGCCGGATGCGGTTCATCATGTAATAGTCATAACCTAGGGTGACACAGAACTAGCTCCAATTCATCAATGTAATGTAGGCATGTATTCCGAATATAGTCATACATGCTTATGGAAAAGAACTTGCATGACATATTTTGTCCTACCCTCCCGTGGCAGCGGGGTCCTAATGGAAACTAAGGGATATTAAGGCCTCCTTTTAATAGAGTACCATAACAAAGCATTAGCACATAGTGAATACATGAACTCCTCAAACTGTGGTCATCACCGGTAAGTATCCCGATTATTGTCACTTTGGGGTTAACGGATCATAACACATAATAGGTGACTATAGACTTGCAAGATAGGATCAAGAACTCTCATATATTGATGAAAACATAATAGGTTCAGATCTGAAATCATGGCACTCGGGCCCTAGTGACAAGCATTAAGCATAGCAAAGTCATAGCAACATCAATCTCAGAACATAGTGGATACTAGGGATCAAACCCTAACAAAACTAACTCGATTACATGATCGATCTCATCCAACCCATCACCGTCCAGCAAGCCTATGATGGAATTACTCACACACGGCGGTGAGCATCATGAAATTGATGATGGAGGATGGTTGATGATGACGATGGCGACGGATTCCCCTCTCCGGAGCCCCGAACGGAGTCCAGATCAGCCCTCCCGAGAGGTTTTAGGGCTTGGCGGCGGCTCCGTATCATAAAACGCGATGAATCCTTCCCTCTGATTTTTTCTCTCTGAAACCAAATATATAGAGTTGTAGTTGAGGTCGGAGGAGCTCCAGGGGCCCACGAAGTAGGGGGCGCGCCCTACGGGGGCAAGCGCCCCCACCCTCGTGGACAGGTGGTGGGCCCCCTGGCCTTCATCTTTTGCAAGGATTTTTTATTATTTCTGAAAAGATGTTCCGTGAAGTTTCAGGTCATTCCGAGAACTTTTGTTTCTGCACATAAATAACACCATGGCAATTCTGCTGAAAACAACGTCAGTCCGGGTTAGTTCCATTCAAATCATGCAAGTTAGAGTCCAAAACAAGGGCAAAAGTGTTTGGAAAAGTAGATACAATGGATACGTATCAACTCCCCCAAGCTTAAACCTTTGCTTGACCTCAAGCAATCCAGTTGATAAACTGAAAGAGACAAAGAAAAACTTTTACAAACTCTGTTTGCTCTTCTTGTTGTAAATATGTAAAGCCAGCATTCAAGTTTTCAGCAAAGATTATGAACTAACCACATTCGTAATAATGCATAGGTCTCAAGTTTACTCATATCAATGGCATAATCAACTAGCGAGCAATAATAATAGATCTCGGATGACAACACTTTCTCAAAACAATCATAATATGATATAACAAGATGGTATCTCGCTAGCCCTTTTTGAGACCGCAAAACATAAATGCAGAGCACCTTTAAAGATCAAAGACTGACTAGACATTGTAATTCATGGTAAAAGAGATCCAGTCAAGTCATACTCAATGTAAACTAACAGTAATGAATGCAAATGACAGCGGTGCTCTCCAACTGGTGCTTTTTAATAAGAGGATGATGACTCAACATGAAAGCAAATAGATAGGCCCTTCGCAGAGGGAAGCAGGGATTTGTAGAGGTGCCAGAGCTTGGTTTTGAAATAGAGGTGAATAATATTTTGAGCGGTATACTTTCATTGTCAATGTAACAACCAAGAGATGGCAATATCTTCCATGCTACACACATTATAGGCGGTTCCCAAATAGAATGGTAAGTTTATACTCCCCCTTCCACCAACAAGCATCAATCCATGGCTTGCTCAAAGCAACGAGTGCCTCCAACTAACAAGAGTCCTAGGGGGAGTTTTGTTTGCAATTATTTTGATTTAGTTTGCATAAAGCATGGGACTGGGCATCCCGGTGACCAGCCACTTTCTCGTGAGTGAGGAGCGGAGCCCACTCCTCTTGAGAATAACCCGCCTAACATGGAAGATACGGACATCCCTAGTTGATACATGAGCTATTCGAGCATAGAAAACAGGATATTTATTTGAAGGTTTAGAGTTTGGCACATACAAATTTACTTGGAATGGCAGGTAGATACCGTATATAGGTAGGTATGGTGGACTCATATGGAATAACTTTGGGGTTTATGGAGTTGGATGCACAAGCAGTATTCCCGCTTAGTACAGGTGAAGGCTAGCAAAAGACTGGGAAGCGACTAGCTAGAGAGCGACAACAGCCATGAACATGCATTAAAATTAATCAACACTGAATGCAAGCATGAGTAGGATATAATCCACCATGAACATAAATATCGTGAAGGCTATGTTGATTTTGTTTCAACAACATGCGTGAACATGCGCCAAGTCAAGTCACTTAAATCATTCAGAGGAGGATACCACCCTATCATACCACATCACAACCATTTTAATAGCATGTTGGCACGCAAGGTAAACCATTATAAGCTCCTAGCTAATCAAGCATGGCACAAGAAACTATGATCTCTAGTTGTCATTGCAAACATGTTTATTCATAATAGGCTGAATCAGGAACGATGAACTAATCATATTTACAAAAACAAGAGAGGTCGAGTTCATACCAGCTTTTCTCATCTTAGCCACTCCATCATATATCGTCATAATTGCCTTTCACTTCCACGACCGAATGATGTGAATAATAATAATAGTGCACATGCATTGGACTAAGATGGAATCTGCAAGCATTCAATAAATAGGAGAAGACAAGGCAATATGGGCTCTTTTGTCATATCAACAATAATGCATATAAGAGCTACTTCAACAATTTAATCCTGGTCTTCTCCTATTGACCCCAAAGAAAAGAAAAGAAATAAAACTATTTACACGGGAAAGCTCCCAACAAGCAAAAGAAGAACATGAAATCTTTTTGGGTTTTCTTTTTAATTACTACTATAAGCATGGAAATTAAACTAATTAAAAGCTACAACTAATTTTTTTTGTTTTTTCTTAAGGTTTATTAAGCACACAAGAAGAAAGCATAAAAAGGAAAATAAACTAGCATGGATGATACAATGAAAAAGTATGAGCACCGACATCTAGAAATGAGTGTGTGAACATGAATATAATGTTGGTGAGAAATACGTACTCCCCCAAGCTTAGGCTTTTGGCCTAAGTTGGTCTATGGCCACGGCCGGCCTGGCGAATATCCGTAGTAATAGTTGGGGTCGTACTGAGAAGAAGAAGACTCTGATTGCCACTGGTTGGCAATCATCTCTGGATCCCAATGGTAATTGGACTGTCGTGGAGGCTCAACTTGTGGTTCCGGCTCTGGCTATGTGGCTGATGTATGGTTCTGATAGGCATGAATAGCCTCTAATGGAACAAGGTACTGGCCTGCAGATAAATCAAAAATGGAAGGAGCAGGCAAGGTAATAGTCTCAGGATGATGTTTATCAAAGAACAATTTGTATTTAAGCTCTCCTTCCCTATTCTTAACAATAAAATCATGTGCTACCATACTCTTATAATCTAAGTAAACACGAGGCAACAATTTTTCTTTCTGCTCATAATGCCTAATAGGTATGTTAAAATGTGCAGCTAGGCGTGAAGCATAGATGCATCCACAGATGGGGCCCTTTGTACGGTTCAGACTTTACCGTTTAGCAATAATACCGCCCATACTAACAGAGTTATCACTGAATAAACCGTGGAACAAAATAATAATATCAGGAACACTAAGGTTTCCACAGTTTCCACGACCAATTAAGCAATGACTAGCAAATATTGCAAAGTAGCATAAAACAGGAAAATGTATGCTAGTGATTCGTGCATCGGAAACCTTCCTCGTTTCCCCTACAGTGATGGTATCAATAAACCCATCCACATTGCTGCGATGTGGTTCCTCTGTCGTGCCCTCGAAAGGGACCAAACAAACCCGACAAAAATCATAAAGTGACATCTCCTTATGCTCATCATATAAATAAAACTCCACCGTAGGTGGTGACCTCCTAGAATGGAAATGAAAGTTTTGCAGAAAGATATTTGTGAGTAAGAGATACTGATCACGTTGGTCATGGAGGAAAGCGGTGAGGCCTACATTCTCAGCCAATTCATAAAAATCTTCATAAATCCCGGCTGCTCTCAAGAAATCATCGAAAGGCCATTCACACGACCGAACCTCCACGGTGCGAGGCAGATTATATTTGGGCTTATGTGCCTTTTCCTTCGAGCTTCGGCTTGATGAGCCCCTCAAAAGTCTCTTCATTATTTTCTGAAAAATTCTGAAATTTTTAGTAACTTCAAAATAATAGTGAACCAAACTCAATAATATTGATAGCAGCTACTCCTACAAGCGCCTAGAGCCTATATCATGCATCAAAACTACTATTGACTATATAAATTTGACATGCAAGCTCAAGAACAGGGTCACCTAAGCAGCAAAAATTTGCAATGAATAAAGCACTAGAACAAAAACTAATTGGACTAATGGAGGAGTCACATACCAAGGAACAATCTCCCCAAACAGTTTTGTGAAAGGTGCTTTGAGCAAGGAGATCGAAAATGGCAGCAAAATGAACTTGGACTCGGGTTTGAGCTGGATATTCGTGTTTCTGGGAGGAAGAAGGAGTGTATGGGTGAAAGGGTAAGTGGATGAGGGCCACTATGGGCCCACGAGGCAGGGGCGCACCCAGGGGGGTAGGGCGTGCCCTCCACCCTCGTGGCCAGGTGGATGACCTCCTGGCTGTGTTCTCAGTGCCAAATATTCTCAAATATTCTAGAAAAAATCATATTTAAATTTCAGGGCATTTGGAGAACTTTTATTTTCGGGGTATTTTTATATTGCACGGATAATCCAGATAACAGACAGAAAATACTTACTCCCTCCTTCCATCTATATAGGGACTAATGCATTTTTCGAGGCTAACTTTGACCAAATACTAGAGCAATATTATATGACATGCAACTTACACAAAGCACACCGTTAAATTCGTGTGTGAAAGGAGCTTTCAGTCATATAATTTTCACATTGTGCATGTCATGTACTATTAATCTTATCAATAGTCAAAGGCGGTCTTAAAAACGCATTAGGCCCTATATAGATGGAAGGAGGGAGTATTTTTATTTTATTTAATATAAATGATAGAAAGTAAAAGGAGGGTACAGAAGGTTGTGCCTTCTAGTTTCATCCATCTCATGATCATCAAAAGGAATCCACTAACAAGGTTGATCAAGTCTTGTTAACGAACTCATTCCGAATAACATGGAACTGGAGAAATTTCGAATAACACTATGTTACCTCAACGGGGATCTGCACATCCCCAATAATAAGAATATCATATTTCTTCTTGATAGTAGGAAGAGGAAATTCAGAACCTCCAGATATAATCAATGGAATTTTTCCAATAGAGTTGATACTATGAACTTGAGGTTGTTTCCTCAGAAAGTGTACTGTATGCTCATTACCATTAACATGAAAAGTGACATTGCCTTTAGTGCAATTAATAACAGCCCCTGCAGTATTCAAAAATGGTCTTCCAAGAATAATAGACATACTATCGTCCTCTGGAATATCAAGAATAACAAAGTCCGTTAAAATAGTAACGTTTGCAACTACAAAAGGCACATCCTCACAAATACCGACAGGTATAGCAGTTGATTTATCAGCCATTTGCAAAGATATAAAGAGAGAGGCATAACACTAACACCGGCTCCAAGATTACATAAAGCAGTTTTAACGTAGTTTCTTTTAATGGAGCATGGTATAGTGGGTACTCCTGGATCTCCAAGTTTCTTTGGTATTCCACCCTTAAAAGTATAATTAGCAAGCATGGTGGAAATTTCAGCTTTCGGTATCTTTCTTTTATTTGTAATAATATCTTTCATGTACTTAGCATAAGGACTGGTTTTGATCATATCAGTTAATCGCATGCGCAAAAAGATAGGTCTAATCATTTCAGCAAAGCGCTCAAAATCCTCATCATCCTTTTTCTTGGATGGTTTGGGAGGAAAAGGCATGGGTTTCTGAACCCAAAGCTCTCTTTCCTTACCGTGTTTCCTAGCAACAAAGTCTTTCTTATCATAACGTTGATTCTTTGATTGTGGGTTATCAAGATCAACGGGTTCAATTTCTATATCATTATCATTACTAGGTTGAGCATCATCATGAACATTATCATTAGCATTATCACCAGTTTCAGGTTCATTACCAGATTGTGTTTCAGCATCAGAAATAGAAATATCATTTGGATTCTCAGGTGTTTCAGCAATAGGTTCACTAGAAGCATGCAAAGTCCTATCATTTTTCTTTTTCTTCCTATTAGAATGACTAGGTGCATCCACATTATTTCTCTGAGAATCTTGCTCAATTCTCTTAGGGTGGCCTTCAGGATACAAAGGTTCCTGAGTCATTCTACCACCTCTAGTCATAACACTAACAGCGTTATCATTATTCTTACTATTCAATTCATTGAGCAAGTCATTTTGAGCTTTAAGTACTTATTCTACTTGAGTGGTAACCATAGAAGCATGTTTACTAATAAGTTTAAGTTCACCTTTGACATTAGCCATATAATCTCCCAAGTGTTCAAGCATATTTGAATTGTATTTCAATTGTCTACCAAAATAAGAATTAAAATCTTCTTGCTTAGCCATAAATTTATCAAACTCATCTAAGCATGCGCTAGCAAACTTAGTAAATGGGATTTCAGCTTTATCATATCTATAGAGAGAATTTAACTTTACTACCTGTGTCGGGTTATCAAGACCATGAGTTTCTTCAATAGGAGATGGATTTGGATCATATGTTTCTTCAACAGGCGGTAAATTAAGATCGTGTATTTCTTCAATAGGGGGTAAATTCTTAACATCTTCAGCTTTAATACCTTTTTCTTTCATGGATTTATTTGCCTCTTGCATATCTTCAGGACTGAGATATAGAATACTCCTCTTCTTCGGAGTTGGTTTAGGAATAGGCTCAGGAATTGGTTCAGGAAGTGTCCAATTATTTTCATTTGTCAACATATTATTCAACAAAATTTCAGCTTCATCCATTATTCTTTCCCTGAAAACAAAACCAACACAACTATCCAGGTAATCTCTGGAAGCATCGGTTAGTTCATTATAAAAGATATCAAGTATTTCATTTTTCTTAAGAGGATGATCAGGCAAAGCATTAAGTAATTGGAGAAGACTCCCCAAGCTTGTGGGAGACTCTCTTCTTCAATTTGCACAAAATTATATATATATCCCTTAAAGCAGCTTGTTTCTTATGAGCAGGGAAATTTTAAGCAGAGAAGTAATAAATCATATCCTGGGGACTACGCACACAACCATAATCAAGAGAATTAACCCATATCTTAGCATCACCCTTTAATGAGAACGAAAATATTTTAAGGATATAAAAGTAGTGAGTTCTCTCGTCATTAGTGAACAGGGTGGTGATGTCTACTACACAACCTTCTTCTTGTAGACGTTGTTGGTCCTCCAAGTGCAGAGGTTTGTAGGACAGTAGAAAATTTCCCTCAAGTGGATGACCTAAGGTTTATCAATCCGTAGGAGGCGTAGGATGAAGATGGTCTCTCTCAAGCAACCCTACAACAAAATAACAAAGAGTCTCTTGTGTCCTCAACACACCCAATACAATGGTAAATTGTATAGGTGCACTAGTTCGGCGAAGAGATGGTGATACAAGTGGTATATGGATAGTAGATAATAGTTTTTGTAATCTGAAATTATAAAAACAGCAAGGTAACTAATGATAAAAGTGAGCGTAAACGGTATTGCAATGCTAGGAAACAAGGCCTAGGGTTCATACTTTCACTAGTGCAAGTTCTCTCAACAATAATAACATAATTGGATCACATAACTATCCCTCAACATGCAACAAAGAGTCACTCCAAAGTCACTAATAGCGGAGAACAAACGAAGAGATTATGGTAGGGTACGAAACCACCTCAAAGTTATTCTTTCCAATCAATACGTTGGGCTATTCCTATAAGTGTCACTTTCGGTGTCAGAACCGGCGGATCTTGGGTAGGGGGTCCCGAACTGTGCGTCTAAGGCGGATGGTAACAGGAGGCAGGGGACACGATGTTTTACCCAGGTTCGGGCCCTCTTGATGGAGGTAATACCCTACGTCTTGCTTGATTGTTCTTGATGATATGAGTATTACAAGAGTTGATCTACCACGAGATCGTAGAGGCTAAACCCTAGAAGCTAGCCTATGGTACGATTGTATGTTGTCCTACGGACTAAACCCTCCGGTTTATATAGACACCGGAGTGGGCTAGGGTTACACGGAGTCGGTTACAAGGGAGGAGATCTACATATCCATATTGCCAAGCTTGCCTTCTACGCCAAAGAAAGTCCCATCTGGACACGGGACGAAGTCTTCAATCTTGTATCTTCATAGTCCAACAGTCCGGCTAAAGGATATAATCCGGCTGTGCAGAGACCCCCTAATCCAGGACTCCCTCAGTAGCCCCTGAACCAGGCTTCAATGACGATGAGTCCGGCACGCAGTATTGTCTTCAACATTGCAAGGCGGGTTCCTCCACCGGATACTCCTTAGAAGATTTTGAACACAAGGATAGTGTCCGGCTCTGCAAAACAAGTTCCACATAGCACCGTAGAGAGAATAATATTTCCACAAATCTAATCTGCCGACGTGCTTTGACATCACGATGTCATGTCATGGCCTCACCATTATCCGAACCATTTTCCCAACCAGTACTACACATATTGCGGGGCGGTTTTCTTGACATGTCTTGTCGAAGGAGAGATCGTGTCCCCCTTATTACGGGATTCTCATCAATATGGATGTGGGTAACCCACTTGTGCCCATTGGTATGACTCCTCGATTTTAGGCAAGTCCAAAATGGCCGCGAGGAGGACGCTTGATATTCACCCTCTTTATAAAGAGGCCAAGGCCTGTCCTTTTTCCTCTCGTGCTCAATCGAATCCTTCCCCCACCTCGAGTTCCAACACCCAAGGCTCAAGTCAGGCACTTCGGACCTTTAACCATGTCCGGATCCAACCTCCAGGGTCGGTGGAAGCCATCCTCTGTCACAGAGGAGGACATCAAGAAGCTGAGAGAGGCCAGATCTCTGACCGCCGAAATCTCGCACAGGCTGCCCGCCCGAGGGCAGGTCATCCCCACTCCCGAACCCAACGAGAGTGTTGTGTTCATCTCCCACTTCCTCCGAGGGCTAGGCCTCGCTCTGGATCCCTTTGTTAGGGGCTCATGTTCTATTATGGTCTGGATTTCCATGATCTAGCCCCGGATTCCCTCCTTCGTATCACGTCGTTCATCGTCGTATGCGAGGCCTTCCTCCGCATTACCCCACACTTCGGCCTGTGGCTCAAGACCTTCAATGTATAGCCGAAGATGATCGAGGGGCGACACATAGAGTGTGCAGGCGCTAAAATAAGCAGGAACACTAATGTTCCATGGCCAGAGGGTTCCTTTCCGGAGGTGTCCAGTTTATGGAAGCGGGAGTGGTTCTATATCACCGCTCCCCGAAGTACCAAGTGGGTAGCCGCCCCTGCCTTTCGCTCGGGCCCCCCACCACAACTAACGTCATGGGTTAACAAGGGGCTGAACTAGGGGGCCGTAAATGATGTGCTGATATTACAGAGTCGCATCAGAGATCACCTCGAGAGAGATGTCAACCTGGTCACGGTGATGCAAGTCATGCTAGTTCGTCAGGTCCCGCCTTGCAAACGTAGACCTCTCCTTATATGGGAGTTCAACCCGGAGGGACTGTGAATCATTCAGCACTTCCTCGGCATGACGCTCGAGGAGATGTACAAGTTGTTCTTCGAACCACAAATAAGGTGCCCGAACACCACCGAGGATGCGGGTCTGAGTTGTAATCGCCCGGATACCCAAGTAAGTAATCTTGAAGCCGAACACACTGTTTTTCTTATTTATCATAATCACCATTCTGAAAAGTCGCTCTTTGACCAGGATTGGGTAACAAAAGCAAAAATGATCAGGTGTCCGGCCCCCCTTCCCGAAGGCGCAGCAAACCCAGTAGTGGCCAAGATGCTCGAGCCGGCGCCTTATCCGGCGCCCTCAGGGGAAGATGAAGGGGGGAATAAAGAGGCTGAAAGCAGACCTTGCTCATTATCCATCCAAACCGGGGGAATTAGCGCCTCCGCGAAGGAGGGTAGCGAGGGAGAAGAATCTGAAATTCCCTCCCCCCGAGGAAGGAAGAGGACTACCTCTGAAGACCCGGAAACAGTGGTTTCCAAACGGGGGAAGAAATCTTCGCCAGGGGGTCCTGCCTCGGAGGGCACTCTTACCGCATAGCGCCCGCAAGGGGATCAACCCTCTACCGAGCTATAAGTAATCAAAAAGTAATTAATAGTGAAAATATCCTATCTTACTTTTGAAGACACTAACTAAAGGTTATATTTTGTAGTTCGGATCGTAGCCCTTCTCGACAGAGTTCGTCTTCGGGGATCTTCTTCCGGGGATGATGGAGAGTGAAACACCTCCCCCCTGCTACCCCGCCTCATGAGGCGGGCGACCCTAAAGTGTCGTCACGGAGGGTTTCTCCTGATCCGCCAAGGCCGGAGGGTAATCCTTCGGCCACCCGAAGTCCTCAGTATTCGGCTCCTAAAGAGAGCGACATAAAGAGGCCGGGACCGTACAGTGTGCGGTCAGACGCACTGAAGGATCTTCTGGAGCAAGTGGCCATCTCAGAAGCACATCGTACGCTAATGGGTACGGTGATTGAAAGGATTTCATCCGCCAAAAGTGGGTTGCATGAAGCTTTTATGAGTCTACTGAAAGGCTTTGAGGTACGCGAAATAGTGTATGTTTTTGATAGTACCGCACACGTTAGGTGTGCCCTATGTAGATAGTAGCCCCTGAGACTCTGGTTGCCGTCGAAAACGGCGGCAAATAGAGGATCATAGTCCCAGGTAATAACCAGACCACCTTTATGTGCAGGTGGCTGAAGCTCCGGTGGCTAGCCGGACTAATGGGTTTGCTGAGCTAAAGCAGCAACTTGATACGGCAGATGCCGACATCGTGCTTGTCAACAAGCGGCTTGACGAGGCATAGGGTAAGTGATTTCTCCGGTGATCAACACATAGTAAGAGGAGCATGATGCCAGTATCTTTAATATGTTGTGACTGCAGATGGAGCTGCCACCGTGGAGTCCCTTTGGGCGGAGCTTGCCCGAGCCAAGGAACAAGCAAGGAATAGCGATGCGGCCGCCCTAAAGGCGGTCGAAGAGCTGAGGGCCGAACAGGCCGCACATCGCCAAAGCAAGGAAAGAATAGACAAGATGGCCGTTGAGTTGAAGGATGCCACTGACCGTTACCAGCTTCTTGAAAAAGAAAGCCGAGCGAAGGCAAAGGACCTGGAGAAGGCCATGGTAGCAGCCAAGGAAGCCCACTCCAAAATCAGAGCGACGAAGGAGGAGCTGCGTCAAGCTGCGGATATCGTGGCTGGGAAGCCCTTCTTGTTGCGGACTAAGTTCAGAGATCCAAAGTATGCTCCTCTTGATCAACTATGGAGTTCTGCAGACGCCTACGTGGACTTGGCAGCAAGTGCTGCTGATGCGGCCGAGTACTTCAAGGATCAAAAAGATCGTGAAGTGGAAAAGCTGTTCTGGTCACAATTCCATGCTCCAGTGCGTCCGCTGCTGTTGAATGAGCGAATGGCTGAGTGGGCCGAGCTCCATAGGTTGTCCGGACTTGCCATGAGGTCTGTTGTGGATCACCTATGGCCGGGAGGGCCAAGGCCGAATAGTTACTTTAGTTTAGTGCAACAATTCCTTGGTGCGGTGCCGCACATCGATGCTATGAAGAGGTCGGCATGCATAGAGGGTGCACGGATGGCCTTTGCCTGTGTCAAGACATACTGGGCAGAGATGGAGGCCACCACTATTGAAACACAGGGTTCGGCCGTGGGCCGAGTGGCTGCCGAGCACTACTTTGAAGAAGTCCTTGAAGGCGCTCGTTCGATAGAGGCTCAGTGCTCGAAGAATATTATGTTCTAGTGACATGTACTCCCATTGTAAAACAATGTTTTATTTGAGTTATCAAGGCTGTGTTTATACTTTTGCCTGAAAGTATTATGATGCTTCCTGTGCGGCCGTTTATGTATATATGTATATAACATGAAAGTTTGTAGTCGTCGGCTTCCGCCCCCATGCATATAATGCGGGGGTTTTCGCAAAAAAATGCGTATTCACACTTGATCCAACGTCTTGGTCCATGAAGGAGGTGGTGGCGCAGCGAACGAGGCTATCGTACTATATTGCTTTAACACTTTCACTTAGCCATAGGAGTTTCATGGTGGGGCTACTATATAGCCCCTAGTACTTCTGCGCTCGTCCGAATACGGGTCACGTGCATACATGACTGGGAAACGACCCTTCGTTAATGTGGAGGAATCCCGAAGATTCCGCTGAGTCATCGAGTGGTTGACCAGTCTCGCGCTATATCATGACAGTTAGTTTTCGGCTTTCTCTACTGAGGTGCTCATCCGGATGAACCAGGGCACAATCGCAGTAGTTCTCCCAGTGCTACCTTAGCCGATATAGTGGAACGTAAGGTACCAAAACATGGGAGTCGGGCAAACCCAACATTTGACCAAAGACATGATTCGGAGCTGATGCATATAAGGCCAAACTCGCGACGCCGAACACTCCCTAAGGTATTCGGTCTTTATAACATATGCCGGGCTGAACAATGCCCTTAATAATAAACCCCGAGTGTCCAGGTACGTGCAATATGCTGACGTGGCCACATGCCAATAACTTCAGCATCCTTCTTGATTGTATTGAGTATCCGGAGGATGTGAACAACAAGTGACAGTAAAAAAGCTTTATGTAGGGTCTTAATCTGAAAAGAAACCTTTGAGCGGGTCCCTGCTTCACGTCTGCGCCTGTGTCTCTGTTGTGTCGTGTCCTGGACGGGTGTAGCACAATTGTCATCTGTAAAAGAGAAGCACTTAGGTGAAAGTTGTCGTGCCAAAAAATTGGTTATTATCAATAAACCATTAAAAATCAAGATAAGTCAAGTTGAGCCGGGCTAGCCCTGATTACACGCGGGAAGCCCCTGGTACTGTCTAGTAGGTTTTGACCATCAGACCAATCTCATGTATATGTAATGGTGTACCGGACTCGTCTAACCGTGTCCGTGGTCTTGACGACCTGTCATTTTTTCAGGTTGGTGAGGCCGTCTAGTGCTCGGCTGTTAAAGCCACTGCACATTCTTCCACGCGTAGAGAACGCTCAGTATTTCTGCTAACTGTGATGGGGCCATGTGGACCGGGCATCTTAAGCTTGAGAGAAGCGTAATGTGGTATTGCATTAAAATGAGCGAAAGCCATTCTTCCGAGTAGTGCTTGATAGCCACTTCAGAATGGAGTGATGTATAAAGTTAACCTTTCGCTTCAGAAGTTTTCGGGAGAACTGAATACAACCTCTAGTAATAGAGAGCCCGAATAGCGGGCCTCTAGGCCTGGTATTACTCCCTTGAAGGTAGTATTACTGTGGCTTATTTTTGTCGGGTCTATCCCCATTTTGCGGACTGTGTCCTGATATATCAGATTTAGACCACTGCCGCCGTCCATGAGGACTCGTGTGAGATGATATCCGTTAATTATTGGGACTAACACCAAGGCAGCCAATCCTTTGTGCCGGATGCTTGTTGCGTGATCCCCACGATCAAAGGTGATCGGGCAGGCCAACCAGGGGTTGAACCTAGGGGAGACAGGTTCTATGGCACGTGTGTCTCGGAGTGCATGTTTGCTTCTCCTCTTTGTCACATGGATGCTGTTTACTGTTTTAACCTCTGGTGGGAATTTTTTCTATCCTCCAGTGCTTTGCTGGCGAGGTTCGTCCTCGTCTTCGCTTGGTGACTCCCTCCCTTGTGTTCGGCGTTTAGCTTACCAGCCTGCTTGAAGACCCATCATTCCCTGTGGGTGTGATTTGCAAGTTTATCGGGGGTGCCATGAATCTGACATAGTTTGTCAAGAATCCTGTTTAGGCCAGACGGTCCATCTCTGCTGCCTTTGAAAGGCTTTTTCCGCTGACCTGGTCAAGAGCCCCTGAATCCGGCGTTTACCACCGTATTATTTGGGCTATCTTCTTTATTTCAACGCTTGTTTTTATTGCGTTGTGGTTTTCCATTGAAATCCCTGACTTTGGATGTGCTTGGGTCGCTGGTGCTACTGCGGGCTAACCAGCTATCTTCGCCCGTGCAGAAGCGGGTCATGAGGCTTGTTAGGGCTGCCATTGTTCTCGGTTTTTCTTAGCCGAGGTGTCTGGCGAGCCATTCGTCTCGGATGCTGTGTTTGAAAGCTGCTAAGGCTTCGGCGTCCAGACAGTCGACAATTTGGTTCTTCTTAGTGAGAAACCTGTTCCAAAGCTTTCGGGCGGACTCTCCGGACTTTTGAATTATATGGCTTAAATCATCTGCATCCGGAGGTCGGACATAGGTCCCTTGAAAATTGGCCTGAAAAGTGTCCTTGAACTTTTTATCCAGTGCCGAGCTGGTCCGTTAAGATTGAGGGGCAAGTATTTGATGGCGTGGAGATCGTCTCCTCGAGCCATATGGATATGTAGGATAAAGTCCTCAATCCAGACCCCAGGGTATGTGGCCTCGTCGTACGCCTCTATGTTAACTGGTTTGAATCCTTCTGGGAATTCGTTGTCCAACACCTCATCAGTGAAACATAGGGGGTGTGCGGCACCCCTGTATTTGGATGTATCATGGCGTTCAGACGGTTGTAGTATTCGGTTTTGATTTTGTGCCGGAGCGCGCTTCCTAGATCCATAGATGGATCTGGTTGTACCAGATTTTTGGCGCAAGTCCTCACGTAGGTCGTGTGTTGACTTGTGTGCGACCTTGTTAGCCGCTCTATCACGGTCACAAGGTTGTTGTTCTGGCCTGTTGGCCGTTTTGTTTTTCGGCTGTGTGGGTTCTAAGGCCTCGTCGTCGAATTTGGGTAATAGCTTGCGCTTTGGATAGCTCTTTGTGTGGTAACTTCCACCATACTTTTCTTCGTTGTTGAGCACTTTGTTCCACCTGCTGTTGAGCGTATTTTGTGCAGCCTTAAGCCTTTGCTTCTTCTTCTTCAGACTCCTCGCTGTGATAATAAGCCTTCTGCGGAGGTTTTCTTGCTCCAAGTGCGTTTCCGGGATGATGTGTGTATCTTCGTCCGAACTATTTTCCTCCCCAGAGGGGGTTTGATGAGGTTTATCTTCGGCGTCGCCATGTTCGGACGTCGGTCTGTACTATGTTCGCCATTTGCAGCTTCATCGTGCTCTGCCGCCGGGGTAATGTGGTCGTCGTTTCCTCTGCAGTCGACGGGAGTGTTATTTTCTCTTGCGCTGTTATCGCTGTTTTTGCTATGGCGGGATTTAGAGCGGCACCACTGACGTCAGCGCTTGGGTTGCTTCTTGGAGGGGCCATCCTCCGCTGTCTCTTCGCCATTGGCTTGTTTGGGTGTATCCACCATGTATATGTCATGTGATGACGTGGCTGCCCGGCGCCCTGTGGGCACTAGTTCCTGTTCGTCTCCTGCATCTTCGTCCATGCCGTCGATGTCTTCGGAGTCGAAGTTGAGCATGTCAGTTAAGTCGTCGACAATGGCTACTAAGTGGGTGGTGCGTGGGCAGCGAATTTCTTCGTTGTCTGCATCCCAATCTAGCCGGACATAGTTTGGCCAAGGTTCTCCTGACAAGGAGAGAGACCTTAATGAGTTTAGCACATCGCCGAAAGGCGAGTGCTGAAAGATATCCGCGGAGGTGAACTCCATGATCGGCACCCAATTGGATTTGATAGGCACGGATGCAGGCGGCTCGGAGTAAGTGGCCGGAGACGAATCCAATGGTTCGGCGACATGGCTCTCGTAAGGGGTGAAGTCAGTATCCGGCTCCATCGCCACTGAGGGTGCGGCCTCCATGGCAGGGTCTATCCCTCCGTCCTCGGATGGTGCAATCTGATCCGGATTGAAGGCCGGAATGTTGCAGATGCGATCTCCCGAACACTGTCCGACGGCAGAGTTATGTCATGCTCGTCGTGACTGTGCGGCGCACCTGACATGGGCTCGAATCCGTTGAAGATCAAGTCTCCGCGGATGTCGGCAATGTAGTTTAGTTTTCCGAACCTGACCAGATGGCCAGGGGCGTAGCTCTCGATCTGTTCCAGATGGCCAAGCGAATTGGCCTGCAGTGCGAAGCCGCCGAATACGAAGATTTGTCCGGGGAGGAAAACCTCACCCTGGACCGCATCGTTACCGATGATCGAAGGAGCCGTCAACCCTTATGGTGACGGCATAGTGGAATTCTCTATGAAAGCACCAATGTTGGTGTCAAAATCGGCGGATCTCGGGTAGGGGGTCCCGAACTGTTCGTCTAAGGTGGATGGTAACATGAGGCAGGGGACACGATGTTTTACCTAGGTTCGGGCCCTCTTGATGGAGGTAATACCCTACGTCCTGCTTGATTGTTCTTGATGATATGAGTATTACAAGAGTTGATCTACCAAGAGATCGTAGAGGCTAAACCCTAGAAGCTAGCCTATGGTATGATTGTATGTTGTCCTACGGACTAAACCCTCCGGTTTATATAGACACCGGAGGGGGCTAGGGTTACACAGAGTCAGTTACAAGGGAGGAGATCTACATATCCGTATTGCCAAGCTTGCCTTCTACGCCAAGGAAATTCCCATCCGGACATGTGACGAAGTCTTCAATCTTGTATCTTCATAGTCCAACAGTCCGGCTAAAGGATATAGTCCGGCTGTTCGGAGACCCCCTAATCCAGGACTCCCTCAGTCACAAATAGCCCTAGAGTTTGTACTAGAATAACACCTTAAGACACAAACCAACCAAAACCCAAATGTCACCTAGATACTCCAATGTCACCTCAAGTATCCGTGGGTATGATCATACGATATACATCACACAATCTCAGATTCATCTATTCAACCAACACATAGGACCTCAAAGAGTGCCCCAAAGTTTCTACCGGAGAATCACGACGAAAACGTGTGCCAACCCCTATGCATAAGTTCATGGGCGGAACCCGCAAGTTGGTCACCAAAACATACATCAAGTGAATCACGTGATATCCCATTGTCACCACATATACGCACGGCAAGACATACATCAATTGTTCTCAAATCTTTAAAGACTCAATTCGATAAGATAACTTCAAAGGGGAAACTCAATCCATTACAAGAGAGTAGAGGGGGAGGAGAAACATAAGATCCAACTATAATAGCAAAGCTCGCGATACATCAAGATCGTGCCAAATCAAGAAGACGAGAGATAGACAGAGAGAGAGAGAGATCAAACACATAGCTACTGGTACATACCGTCAGCCCCGAGGGAGAACTACTCCCTCCTCGTCATGGAGAGCACCGGGATGATGAAGATAGCCACCGGAGAGGGATTCCCCCTCCGCCAGGGTGCCGGAACGGGTCCAGATTGGCTTTCGGTGGCTACGGAGGCTTCTGGCGGCAGAACTCCCGATCTATTGTGCCCCCCAATCATTTTAGGGTATATGGATATATATAGGCGGAAGAAATACATTAGGCGAGCCACGAGGGGCCCACGAGGGTGGAGGGCGCGCCCGGGGGGGTGGGCGCGCCCCCATGCCTCGTTGCTTTCTTGACGTGGACTCCAAGTCTCCCGGGTTGCTTTCATTCCAAAAATAAGTTGTGTGAAGTTTCAGGTCAATTGGACTCCGTTTGATTTTCCTTGTCTGCGATACTCTAAAACAAGGAAAAACAGAAACTGGTACTGGGCTCTGGGTTAATAGGTTAGTCCCAAAAATCATATAAGATAGCATATAAATGCATATAAAGCATGCAAGGTTGATAATATAATAGCATGGAACAATCAAACATTATAGATACGTTGGAGACGTATCAGCATCCCCAAGCTTAATTCCTGCTCGTCCTCGGGGAGGTAAATGATAAAAACAGAATTTTTGATGTGGAATGCTACCTAACATATTTATCCATGTAGTTCTTCTTTATTGTGGCAAGAATATTTAGATCCATAAGATTCAAGACAAAAGTTTAATATTGACATAAAAAAATAATATTTCAGGCACAGTAACTAAGCAATCATGTCTTCTCAAAATAACATGGCCAAATAAAGTTCATCCCTACAAAATCATATAGTTTGGTCATGCTCCATTTTCGTCACACAAGAATGCTCTCATCATGCACAACCCCGATGGCCAGCCAAGCAATTGTTTCATACTTTAGTAATCTCAAACTTTATAAACCTTCACGCAATACATGAGCATGAGCCATGGATATAGCACTATGGGTGGAATAGAATATGGTGATGGGGTATGTGGAGAAGACAAAAAGGAGAAAGTCTCACATCGACGCGACTAATCAATGGGCCAGGGAGATGCCCATCAATTGATGTCAATGCAAGGAGTAGGGATTGCCATGCAACGGATGCACTAGAGATATAAATGTATGAAAGCTCAACAAAAGAAACTAAGTGGGGGTGCATCCAACTTGCTTGCTCACGAAGACCTAGGGCACTTGAGGAGGCCCATTGTTGGAATATACAAGCCAAGTTCTATAATAAAAAATTCCCACTAGTATATGAAAGTGAAAAAACAAGAGACTCTCTATCATGAAGATTATGGTGCTACTTCGAAGCACAAGTGTGGAAAAAGGATAGTAGCATTGTCCCTTTTTTTGGCCTTTCCTTTTTTTGGCCTTTCTCTTTTTTGGGGACAATGCTCCGTGAATGATGATCATCACACTTCTATTTACTTACAACTCAAGAATTACAACTCGATACTTGGAACAAGATATGACTCTATATGAATGCCTCCGGCGGTGTACCGGGATTGCGATGAATCAAGTGTGACATGTATGAAAAATTATGAATGGTGGCTTTGCCACAAATACGATGTCAACTACATGATCATGCAAAGCAATATGACAATGATGATGCGTGTCATAATAAACGGAACGGTGGAAAGTTGCAGGGCAATATATCTCGGAATGGCTATGGAAATGCCATAATAGGTAGGTATGGTGGCTGTTTTGAGGAAGATATAAGGAGGTTTATGTTTGACAGAGCGTATCATATCACGGGGTTTGGATGCACTGGCGAAGTTTGCACCAACTCTCAGTGTGAGAAAGGGCAATGCACGGTACCGAAGAGGCTAGCAATGATGGAAGGGTAAGAGTGCGCATAATCCATGGACTGAACATTAGTCATAAAGAACTCACATACTTATTGCAAAAATCTACAAGTCATCAAAAACCAAGCATTACGCGCATGCTCCTAGGGGGATAGATTGGTAGGAAAAGACCATCGCTCGTCCCCGACCGCCACTCATAAGGAAGACAATCAAATAGCACCTCATGTTTCAAATTTGTTACATAACGTTTACCATACGTGCATGCTACGGGACTTGCAAACTTCAACACAAGTATTCCTCAAATTCACAGTTACCCAACTAGCACAACTTTGATATCACTATCTCCATATCTCAAAACAATCATCAAGTATCAAACTTCTCTTAGTATTCAATGCACTTATATGAAAGTTTTTATTATATCCCTCTTGGATGCCCATCATATTAGGACTAAATTCATAACCAAAGCAAATTACCATGCTTTTTAGGACTCCCAAAATAATATAAGTGAAGCATGAGAGTTCATCTATTTCTACAAAATAAAACTACCACCGTGCTCTAAAAAGATATAAGTGAAGATCAATGAGTAGTCGAATAATTATGCAGCTATGTGAAGACTCTCTAACATTTAAGAATTTCAGATCTTGGTATTTTATTCAAACAGCAAGCAAAACTAAATAAAATAAAATTACGCTCCAAGCAAAACACATATCATGTGGTAAATAAAAATATAGCTCCAAGTAAAGTTACCGATGAACGAAGACGAAAGAGGGGATGCCTTTCGGGGCATCCCCAAGCTTAGGATTTTGGTTGTCCTTAAATATTACCTTGGGGTGCCTTGGGAATCCCCAATCTTAGGCTCTTGCCACTCCTTATTCCATAGTCCATCGAATCTTTACCCAAAACTTGAAAACTTCACAACACAAAACTTAACAGAAAACTCGTAAGCTCCGTTAGCGAAAGAAAGCAAAACACCACTTCAAGGTACTGTAATGAACTCATTCTTTATTTATATTGGTGTTAAACCTACTTTATTACAACTTCTCTATGGTTTATGAACTATTTTACTAGCCATAGATTCATCAAAATAAGCAAACAACACACGAAAAACAGAATCTGTCAAAAACAGAATAGTCTGTAGTAATCTGTAACTAACGCAAACTTCTGGGACCCCAAAAATTCTAAAATAAATTGCTGGACGTGAGTAATTTATCTATTAATAATCTGAAAAAAATAATTAACTAAATATCACTCTCCAATATAAAATGGCAGCAATTCTCGTGAGCGCTAAAGTTTCTGTTTTTTACAGCAAGATCAACAAGACTTTCCCCAAGTCTTCCCAAAGGTTCTACTTGGCACAAACACTAATTAAAACATAAAAACTCAATCATAAAATAGGATAGATAAATTATTTATTGCTAAACAGGATCAAAAAGCAAGGAATAAAAATAAAGTTGGGTTGCCTCCCAACAAGCGTTATTGTTTAACGCCCCTAGCTAGGCATGATGATTTCAATGATGCTCACATAAAGGATAAGAATTGAAACATAAAGAGAGCATAATGAAGAATATGACTTGCACATTTAAGTATAACTATGTTCCTATGCATAGGGATTTTGTGAGCAAACAACTTGTGGGAACAAGAATCAACTTGCATAGGAAGGTAAAACAAGCATAGCTTCAAAACTTTAAGCACATAAAGAGGAAACTTGATATTATTGCCATTCCTACAAGCACAAGTTCCTCCCTCATAATAATTTTCAGTAGCATCATGAATGAATTCAACAATATAACTATCACATAAAGCATTCTTTTCATGATCTACAAGCATAGAATTTTTATTACTCTCCACATAAGCAAAATTCTTCTCATTCGGAATAGTGGGAGTATCATAAGAGACTCAAATACTATAAATTGTTTCCACATTAAAAGAGTGATGTTCAGAAAAGGGGTAACCATAATCATCACAAGTTTTATAAATATAATCACTACTTTTTATAGCATAAGTATCATCACAATAATTATCATAAGTAGGAGGCATGCTATCATCATTATAAATTTGCATATCAAAACATGGGAGACTAAAGATATCATCTTCATTAAACGTAGCATCCCTAAGCTTGGGATAAACATTAATTGCAGCAATTATATTCTCAAAAACACCATCTTCATCAAACATAACATCCCCAAACTTGGGCATTTTCATATCATAAGCATAATCACTCTCATCATTAATAGTATAGATAGCACCAATAGTATAGCAATTATCATATTCTTCCTAGAAAGTGCCAAAAAGATTTTCAAGATCATAAGAAGTATTATTATCTTCCCAATCATAATCATCACAACAAGTAATAGGCATAACGAGATCAACATCAAGTGCATCATCTTCATTTTCATGAGGCACAACAATAATAGGAGCAACATTATTTGGGAGAGATATATTTTTACCTCTCCTCCTTTTTCTTTTCTTCTTCTTCACCACATCATGTGTGGGTTCAATCCTCTTTTTGAAGCTCCTTATGAATGAAATTGGTTGAATAGAAGGCTCCTCCTTGTTACCTGATTCATCATAAGAAATAATTGGAAAATATTGGGAAGTCTCTTCCCTTTCATTAGTATTCTCTTCATCCTCTATTTGTTCTCTTTTCTTTATGTAATTGGCAATATAAGGATTTTCAATGCAATTCACCGCACAATACATATAAATTTCCTCTAGATCAAAACCAAGAAGTTTATAACGGGCAAATTCTAGAAGATGCTTAGTTATATGTTTCATTTCTTCGTAACCCATAAGCAAACTGAGTTCATTATAATGTGCAAGGGAAATCAAGTCACCACAATTTTTGGACACGATTAGATCATGAAACAATTTGCATCGGATAGCTAAATGACCCTGTTCATTGCAAAGTCCACAAGTACGGCCAAGAAAATTTAAATTTTTAGCACAATCATCTAGCCTTTCTTGCAACAATTTAGTTTCTAAGTACTTATGCCTCTTGCAATATCTATCTTCCCTATTTGGTGTGTACTTACAAACCCAATGCACTCCACAAAAATTGACATGTTTATAGGAGACATTTTCATCATAACTAGTGCAATCATCATTAGTACTATGGATATTCAAGGAGTTCATACTAACAACATTCAATCATGCTCATCATTCAAACATTTAGTGCCAAACATTTTATAGACTTCTTCTAGCACTTGAGCACAATTTTCCTTTCCATCATACTCACGAAAGATATTAAAAAGATGAAGCGTATGAGGCAAAATCAATTCCATATTTTTTTGTAGTTTTCTTTTATAAACTAAACTAGTGCTAAAACAAGAAACAAAAATATTTGATTGCAAGATCTAAAGATATACCTTCAAGCACTCACCTCCCCGGCAACGGCGCCAGAAAAGAGCTTGATGTCTACTACACAACCTTCTTCTTGTAGACGTTGTTGGGCCTCCAAGTGTAGAGGTTTGTAGGACAGTAGCAAATTTCCCTCAAGTGGATGACCTAAGGTTTATCAATCCGTAGGAGGCGTAGGATGAAGAAGGTCTCTCTCAAGCAACCGTGCAACCAAATAACAAAGAGTCTCTTATGTCCCCAACACACCCAATACAATGGTAAATTGTATAGGTGCCCTAGTTCGGCGAAGAGATGGTGATACAAGTGGTATATGGATAGTAGATAATAGTTTTTGTAATCTGAAATTATAAAAACAGCAAGGTAACTAATGATAAAAGTGAGCGTAAACGGTATTGCAATGCTAGGAAACAAGGCCTACGGTTCATACTTTCACTAGTGCAAGTTCACTCAACAATAATAACATAATTGGATCACATAACTATCCCTCAACATGCAACAAAGAGTCACTCCAAAGTCACTAATAGCGGAGAACAAATGAAGAGATTATGGTAGGGTACGAAACCACCTCAAAGTTATTCTTTCCAATCAATCCGTTGGGCTATTCCTATAAGTGTCACAAACAGCCCTAGAGTTCATACTAGAATAACACCTTAAGACACAAATCAACCAAAACCCTAATGTCACCTAGATACTCCACTGTCACCTCAAGTATCCGTGGGTATGATCATACGATATGCATCACACAATCTCAGATTCATCTATTCAACCAACACATAGGACCTCAAAGAGTGCCCCAAAGTTTCTACCGGAGAATCATGACGAAAACGTGTGCCAACCCCTATGCATAAGTTCATGGGCGGAACCCGCAAGTTGGTCACCAAAACATACATCAAGTGAATCACGTGATATCCCATTGTCACCACAGATACACACGGCAAGACATACATCAAGTGTTCTCAAATCTTTAAAGACTCAATCCGATAAGATAACTTCAAAGGGGAAATTCAATCCATTCCAAGAGAGTAGAGGGGGAGGAGAAGCATAAGATCCAACTATAATAGCAAAGCTCACGATACATCAAGATTGTGCCAAATCAAGAACACGAGAGAGAGAGAGAGAGATCAAACACATAGGTACTGGTACATACCCTCAGCCCCGAGGGAGAACTACTCCCTCCTCGTCATGGAGAGCACCGGGATGATGAAGATAGCCACCCGAGAGGGATTCCCCCTCCGGAAGGGTGCCAGAACGGGTCTAGATTGGCTTTCGGTGGCTACGAAGGCTTCTAGCGGCGGAACTCCCGATCTATTGTGCTCCCCGATCGTTTTAGGGTGTATGGATATATATAAGCGGAAGAAATACATCAGGGGAGCCACGAGGGCCCACGAGGGTGGAGGGCGCGCCCAGGGGGGTGGGCGCGCCCCCTGCCTCATGGCTTCCTCGTTGCTTTCTTGACGTGGACTCCAAGTCTCCCGGGTTGCTTTCGTTCCAAAAATAAGTTCCGTGAAGTTTCAGGTCAATTGGACTCCGTTTGATTTTCCTTTTCTGTGATACTCTAAAACAAGGAAAAAACAGAAACTGGCACTGGGCTCTGGGTTAATAGGTTAGTCCCAAAAATCATATAAAATAGCATATAAATGCATATAAAACATGCAAGGTTGATAATATAATAGCATGGAACAATCAAAAATTATAGATACATTGGAGACGTATCAGGTGGCTATATCATTTAATTTAGTAAGATGTGCCACAACTATTCCAGATTCATAGCCATGAAAAGGATCAGATTCAACCAAAGTAATTATATCAGGATCAATAGAGAATTCATAATCCTTATCAGTAACACAGATAGGTGAAGTAGCAAAAGCAGGGTCAGGTTTCATTCTAGCATTAAGAGATTGCTGCTTCCATTTAGCTAATAACCTCTTGAGTTCATATCTATCTTTGCAAGCTGAAATAGCTAAAGAAGCTTCTTTATCAAAAACATAACCCTTAGGAATAACATGTGAGTCTTCATCATCACTTTCATCAGTATTATCATATTCAATATTTTCATTCTCTCTAACCCTAGCAAGTTGTTCATCAAGAAATTCACCAAGTGGCACAGTAGTATCAAGCATAGAAGTAGTTTCATCATAAGTATCATGCATAGCAGAAGTGACATCATCAATAACATGCGACATATCAGAACGAATAGCAGAAGCAGGTTTAGGTGTCACAAGCTTACTCAAAACAGAAGGTGAATCAAGTGCAGAGCTAGATGGCAGTTCCTTACCTCCCCTTGTAGTTGAGGGATAAATCTTGGATTTTGGATCTCTCAACTTCTTCATAATGATAAGTAGATATAAATCCCTAGTGACTCAAAGAATAGAGCTATGCTCCCCGGAAACGGCGCCAGAAAATAGTCTTGATAACCCACAAGTATAGGGGATCGCAACAGTTTTCGAGGGTAGAGTATTCAACCCAAATTTATTGATTCGACACAATGGGAGCCAAAGAATATTCTCAAGTATTAGCAGCTGAGTTGTCAATTCAACCACACCTGGAAACTTAATATCTGTAGCAAGGTGTTTAGTAGCAAAGTAATATGATAGTAGGGATAACGGTAGCAAAAGGTAATGGTAGCAAAAGTAATGTTTTTGGTATTTTGTAGTGATGACAGCAATAGCAACAGAAAAGTAAATAAGCAAAGAACAATATATGGAAAGCTCGTAGGCTATGGATCGGTGATGGAGAATTATGTCGGATGCGGTTCATCATGTAACAGTCATAACCTAGGGTGACACAGAACTAGCTCCAATTCATCAATGTAATGTAGGCATGTATTCTGAATATAGTCATACATGCTTATGGAAAAGAATTTGCATGACATCTTTTGTCCTACCCTCCCATGGCAGCGGGGTTCTAATGGAAACTAAGGGATATTAAGGCCTCCTTTTAATAGAGTACCGGAACAAAGCATTAGCACATAGTGAATACATGAACTCCTCAAACTATGGTCATCACCGGTAAGTATCCCGATTATTGTCACTTTGGGGTTAACAGATCATAACACATAATAGGTGACTATAGACTTGCAAGATAGGATCAAGAACTCTCATATATTGATGAAAACATAATAGGTTCAGATCTGAAATCATGGCACTCGGGCCCTAGCGACAAGAATTAAGCATAGCAAAGTCATAGCAACATCAATCTTAGAACATAGTGGATACTATGGACCAAACCCTAACAAAACTAACTCAATTACATGATAGATCTCATCCAACCCATCACCGTCCAGCAAGCCTACGATGGAATTACTCACACACGGCGGTGAGCATCATGAAATTGGTGATGGAGGATGGTTGATGATGACGATGGTGACGGATTCCCCTCTCCGGAGCCCCGAACGGACTCCAGATCAGCCCTCCCAAGAGGTTTTAGGGCTTGGCGGCGGCTCCGTATCGTAAAACGCGATGAATCCTTATCTCTGATTTTTTATCTCCTAAACAAAATATATAGAGTTGGAGTTGAGGTCGGAGGATCTCGAGGGGGCCCATGAGGTAGGGGGCGCGCCCTAGGGGGGCAGGCGCGCCCCCACCCTCGTGGACAGGTGGTGGGCCCCCTGGCCTTCATCTTTTGCAAGGATTTTTTATTATTTCTGAAAAGATGTTCCATGAAGTTTCAGGTCATTCCGAGAACTTTTGTTTCTGCACATAAATAAGACCATGGCAATTCTGCTGAATATAGCGTTAGTCCGGGTTAGTTCCATTCAAATCATGCAAGTTAGAGTCCAAAACAAGGGCAAAAGTGTTTGGAGAAGTAGATACGACGGAGACGTATCACAAAGCTGGGAGGCTGCTTAACATAAAATTCCTCCTCAATTTCACCATTTAAGAAAGCACTTTTAATATCCATTTGGTACAAGGTGATATCATTGTGATTAGAATAGGCAAGTAAGATGCGGATGGACTCAAGTCTAGCAACGGGGGCATATGTCTCACCGTAGTCCATACCTTCGACTTGAGTGTAGCCTTGGGCGATGAGACGTGCTTTGTTGCAGATGACTTGACCATCTTCGTCTTGCTTGTTGCGAAACACCCATTTGGTACCAATGATGTTGTGATTGTTGTCGGGGTTCTCGACCAATGTCCACACTTGATTTCTCTCAGAGTTGTGTAGCTCTTCATGCATGGCATTTATCCAATCCGGATCTTCCAAGCTTCTTCAACCTTCATAGGTTCAATGCTAGAGATGAATGAATAATGTTCACAAAAATTAGCACTACAAAAAAATACACTTCTGTGCTGATACGTGTTTGTCACAGTAGGTCGCGTTTTCTGTCATGCATGTACATCCATGACGATTTTATGACAGAATCAAGATAGTTATACCTATGCTGTCGTAGAAGTGTTCCAAGACATTACCAAAATTATCATCACGGAAGTGTCCACTTCCATGACGATAAATCGCGCGTCACAGAAGTGCTTTCGTCAAGGTTGACCGACACGTGGCATCCACTGTAACGGAATGCTGTTAAGCTATCGGGTCGGGTTTTGGATCCGATAACCCATTAACAGCCCCGACCAATGGGGATTTTCCACATGTAAAATCATCATTGGCTGGAGGAAACACGTGTCGGCTTATCGCTAGGACATATGTCATCCACTCATTGGACAGAAGGCGCCTATGATACGTCAACACATGGCACGGCCCAACAGAGGCCCATTCCTATGAAAAGGCCGGCCCGTTTGACTTGGTCAAAAGGTGGCGGGCCGGCCCATGGAAAGCCTGTTAACGGCCTATTCACATATAGCCCATTTACAGCCCGCTAACCCGAGGCCCGTTACGCCCTATTTGAATTAGGCCCAGTAGCATCATCTGGGCCATCCAATATGATTCTAGCCCGTTTTCACTTGTGGCCCATGTATGGCCCATGACGTCTTTCGGCCCATATGAGGCCCTATGTAACTCTTGGCCTATTAACGACCCGTGGTGAAACTGGCCTGTAATGAATAGTGTATCACTTTACACCCATTAACGGCCCGTGGTGAAACTGGCCCGTAAAGAACAGTGTATCACTTTATACCCATTAACGACCCGTTATTCCGTTGGGCCGTTTCCAGCCCATGTTATCTTTCGGCCTTCTCAGAGCCCATTTATTCTTGGGCTATTTTCCAGCATTCGTTTACTTACGGCCCGTTACTGTCATTTTCTGCTTGTGGGCCAAATTCAGCCCGTGGTTACAGACGGCCCGTTTGTGGTACGTTAATACGTTGGGCCATTCTCATAGCGTCATCAAATACAGCCTATTAACGATGACCCATTATGGTCGGCCCATGAACGAACGATTCCAACTCTAGCCCGTTTACGGCCAGAATGCGGTCTGTTTGGCCCATGTTTGGCCAATTGATCATACGGCCCGTATAAGGCCCATTGATGATACGGCCCGTAGAAGGCCCATTGTTTCTACGGCCCGTAGAAGGCCCACTGTTTCTATGGCCCGTAGAAGGCCCACTGTTTATACGGCCCGTAGAAGGCCCACTGTTTCTATGGCCCGTTGGAGGCCCAGTGTCATTACAGTAAATATTAGCCCATGGTTATTGTGGCCTAGTTTCAAAAAGTAGGTTATTGCAGCCACTAGCAAACCGCAAAAAAAGAACTGCACTGACTACAAGCAAACAAATAAACAAGACAACAAGGAAATAAATAAGCAAGCAACTTACACTAGGCTATCACGGCTATTACACATATAACATCCACTAGGCATCAAACTTCTCCATAGTGCAAATATAGGGAACACATCAGCATATAAACGCCGCAGCAAAACAAGTCCAGAACTGAAACCACTTCAGAAGAGCTCAAGAAACAATATCCTGGGTACCCATAATGCTGGCAAGATGCTTAGTGTCGGTGTCAAAACCGGCGGATCTCGGGTAGTGGGTCCCGAACTGTGCGTCTAGGGCGGATGGTAATAGGAGGCAGGGAACACGATGTTTTACCCAGGTTCGGGCCCTCTTGATGGAGGTAAAACCCTACTTCCTGCTTGATTAATATTGATGATATGGGTAGTACAAGAGTAGATCTACCACGAGATCAAGGAGACTAAACCCTAGAAGCTAGCCTATGGTATGATTGTTGTATATGGAGTTGATGAAGTTGATGTCCTACGGACTAGAACCCTCCGGTTTATATAGACACTGGATAGGGTTAGGGTTACATAGAGTCGGTTACAATGGTAGGAGATCTTGAATATCCGCATCGCCAAGCTTGTCTTCCACGCTAAAGAAAGTCCCACCCGGACACGGGACGTAGTCTTCAATCTTGTATCTTCATAGTCCAGGAGTCCGGCTGAAGGTATAGTCCGGATACCCAAACACCCCCTAATCCAGGACTCCCTCAGTAGCCCCTAAACCAGGCTTCAATGACGACGAGTCCGGCGCGCAAATTGTCTTCGACATTGCAAGGCGGGTTCCTCCTCCAAATCCTTCATAGAAGATCGTAAACACCAAGAGTAGTATCCGGCTCTGCAAATAATCTTCCACATATTGCCATAGAGAGAATAATATTTACACAAATCAAATCTGCTGACGTATTCCGTAGTGCGTCATTGTACTACGGCCAAGTCCTTTATTCGAATTGTTTTTACTTTTCCACCTCAGCGTGTTTTGCGAGGCGGTTTTCTTGGCACGTCTTGTTAAAGCAGAGATCGTGTGCCCCCTTTTACGGGATTCTCATCAATATGGACGTGGGTAACCCAATCGTGCCCGTTAGCATGTTTTCTCGACTAAAGGCGAGTCCCAAACGGTTACGGGGAGGGCTCCTGGTATTTAACCTCTTATAAAGAGACCAGGGCCTTATCCTTTTCTCCAACCCCAAAACAAGTTCGCCCGTCTCCTCGAGTTCCAACACCCTAGGCTCCATATTCCGGGCGCCTCGGACCTTCGATAATGTCCGGTTCCGACCTTCAAGGCCGATGGATGCCCTCCTCTGTCACAGAGGAGGACGTGCTAAAGTTGAGAGAGGCTAAGTTCTTGACCGCCGAAATTTCACACAGGTTGCCTGCTCAAAGGCAGGCTATCCCCAGTCCCCATCCCGGTGAGAGCGTAGTGTTCGTGTCTCACTTCCTTCAGGGGTTAGGCTTCCCGATGGATCCCTTCGTGAGGGGGCTGCTGTTTTATTACGGGCTAGAATTTCACAACTTAGCTCCGGAGTCCATCCTCCATATCTCCTCGTTTATTGTTGTATGCGAAGCGTTCCTCCGTGTTACCCCTCACTTCGGATTATGGCTCAAGACTTTCAAAGTGGAGCCGAAGATGATCAAGGGACGGCACGCAGAGCGCGGAGGCGCTGTTATAAGCAAAAATGTTGATGCTCCATGGCCCGAGGGCTCTTTTCAAGAGGAGCTAGGCTTGTGGCAACGAGAGTGGTTTTATATCACCATTCCCCGGAGCACCAAGTGGGTGGCGCTTCCTGCCTTTCGCTCGGGTCCCCCACCACGGCTAGCGTCATGGGTTAGCAGAGGGTTAGATTGGGGTTTGCCCAAAGACGTGCCCTTGTTACAGGGCCACATTAAGGATCTCTTGGAAGGAGACCTCAGCCTGGTCAAGGTGATGCAGGTCATGCTGATTCGCCGAATATTGCCCGGCAAACGTCGCCCCCTTCGCCTGTGGGAGTTTAATCCAGAGGGACAGCGAGCTCTCCAGAACTTTATGGGCGCAACGCCCGTGGAGATGTATAAACTGTTCTTCTGATCACAAGAGATGTGTCTGGATTTAACCGAGGACGCAGGCCTAAGCTGCAATCACCCGGATACTCAAGTAAGCAACCTTGTGCCCGGACCTTCTATCCGTATAATTGTCATAAACTTGCCCCTAAAAGAGCCGTCCTTTTAAACAGGAGTGGATAGCGAAGGCAAAGATGATCAGGTGTCCGGCTCCCCTTCCTGAAACCAGGCCAGATCCCGTGCTGGCCAGGATGCTGGAGATAATGCCTTTGGAGGGGGAGGACAAGGAATCTATGGCCTCCCCGAAGGAGGCTGCTCCGAAGGGAGGAACCGACAATTCCTCTCCTAAGGGGAAGAAGAGAGCCGCTTCTGACGACCCGGAAACCATGGCCTCGAAGCAGGGGAGAAAATCCTCGTCAGAGGGTCCGACGCCGGGGAGTTCTTCGGCCAGACTATGCCCTCAAGGGGATCAGCCCTCCAGCGAGCCGTAAGTGGAGAAAAGATTTTTCCTTTTGAGGGATGAGGGAAATCCTTAATTTATATCTAAGAAGATTAACCGAACCTTTACCTTCTAGCTCAGACCTCATCCCTTCTCAGCAGAGCTCGTCTTCGGGGGATCTCCTTCCGGAGATGATGGAGAGCGGGACGCCTCCCCTTGCCGTGCCGCCTAGCGAGGCGGGTGACCCTGAGGTGTCGTCGCGGAGGGTTTCTCCGAATCCGGCAGGGGCGGAAGGTAGATATGTGGCCCCCCGAGGTTCTCCGCATCCGGCCTTCGAAAGAGGTCGTGGGACAAGTCCGGCACCGTCTGGTGCTCGGCCGGAGGAGCTAAAGATTCTGCTGGGGCGAGCTTCTATCTCGGAGGAGCACCGTGCATTGATGGGCATGGTGATTCAAAGAATCTCATCCGCAGAGAGCGGATTGCATGAGGCCGTCAAAAGTTTACTGACGGGTTTTGAGGTACATTAGCTAATGTACACTTTTGTCAGTTGCGCATGAATAAGATGCGCCCTGTGTAGATAGTAGCCCCTGAGACTCTGCGCGTCGTCAAGAAATGACGGCACACGGAGGATCATAATCCCAGGTCTAAGATGTCGCCTTTGAATGTAGGCGGCAGGGTGTCCGGAATCGAGCCGAACTGATGGTTTTGCCGAACTAAAGCGGCAACTGGACGTGGCAGACGCCGACATCGCGCTTGTCAACAAGTGGCTTGATGAGGCTCAAGGTATGTAATTCCTCGGGCGAAATTAGGTAAGAAGAGTTTTATGCCAGTGTATTACGATGTGTGTGCTTGACGCAGATGGTGCGGCCACCATGGAGAGTCTTAGGGAAGAACTTGCCCGAGCTAAAGAACAAGCCAAAGAAATTGATGCGGCTGCCAAGAAAGCCCTTGAAGAGCTGAGAGCCGAACAGGCTGCTCATTAACGAAGCAAGGAAGAGATGGCCGAGATGGCCGAAAAGTTAAAGAATGCTGCGGACCGATGCAGACTTCTTGAGAAAGAAGACCAGGCGAAACAGATGGACTTAGAGAAGGCCGTTGTCAATGCCAAGGACACGCGCTCTGCGATGAGAGCTGCAAAGGAGGAGCTGCGTCAGGCCGAACAGATTGCGGCTGGAAAGCCCTTTATGCTACGAAGGAAATTTTGCAATCCGAAGTTTGCTCCGTTGGACCGGATGTGGAGTGTGGAGGATACCTATCTGGATTTGGCAGCGAGTGCTGCTGATGCGACCGAACACTTTCGAGATCAGAAAGATCGCGAAGTGGAAAAGCTTTTCTGGTCGCAGTTTCACAATCCAGAGCGTCCACTGGCAGTGGACGATCGTTTGGCTCAATGGGCCGAACTGAATGGGTTGTCCAGACTCGCCATGAAGTACGTCATGGGTCATCTGTGGCCGGGGAGATCGGAGCCGAAGAGATATTTCAGCTTGGTGCAGCAATTCCTTGAGGCGGTGCCGCGTATTAATGCAATGAAGAGCTCAGCATGCATAGAGGGTGCAAGGATGGCTCTTGCCTGTGTCAAGACATACTAGGCAGAGATGGAGACCACCGTTGTTGCGTCCCGAGATTCGGAGAAAGGCTGAGTACCCTCCGAGCACTATTTTTAGGAAGTCCTTGAAGGCGCTCGTGTAATAGAGACGCAGTGCTTGAAAGATGCTATGTTATGATTGCATATGTAATTATAAAGTAATATTTTGATAAACTGTAGTGGCCTTTTTATACTTGTGCCTTCAAGTATTGGGAACACCTCCTGTGCGGCCGTTTTAATATATATATATATATATATATATATATAATCTGAAAGATGGCAGTCGTTGGCTTCAGCCCCCACGCACATAGTGCGGGGGTGCTCGCAGAAGATGCATTTTCACACTTAACCCAACTTCTTGGTCCTACAAAGGAGGTGATAGCGCAGCGGGCCAGGCAACCGGACTATAATGCTTTAACACTTTCACTTAGCCATAGGAGCTTGACAGTGAGACTATTTAAGTAGCTCTTTGGTGGCGACTGCGCTTACTCGAGTTCGGGGCGCGTATGTGCTTGACCGGGAAGCGGCCCTTCGTTAAAGCGGAGGAATCCGATAGATTCCGATAGGTCATCGAGTGGCTGACCAGTCTCACACTACATCATGACAGTCAGTTTTCGGCTTTCTATACTGAGGTGCTCGCCCGGCCGAACCGGGGCACAATCGCAGTAGTTCTCCTGGTGCTACCTTAACCGATAGAGCGGAACTTAAGGTAGCCGAACTCAGGAGCCGGGCAACCCAACATTTGACCAAAGACATGATTCGGAGCTGATGCATATAATGCCAAAACTCGCGACGCCGAACACTCCCTAAGGTGTTCGGTCTTTATGAGTGCGGGCGAAACAACACTTTTTATTAAAAAAGCCCCCAGTGTCCAGGTACGTGCAAAAATTCTAACGTGGCCACATGCCAAGACGCCAGCCTCCTCCTTTGTTATACCAGAAAAAACCAGGGGATGTGTAGCAATAAGAGACAGTAAAAAAGGTTTACGCAGGGTCTTAATCTAAAAAGAATCCTTTAGGACGGGTCCCTACTGCACGTCTGCGCCTGTGTCTCCGTTGTGCCGTATCCTGGATGGGCGCCGCACGACGTTCATCTGTAAAAGAGAGGAACTGAGTTGAAAACGGGTCGTGCCGAAAAAGTTTAAAATAAACAAAGTATAAAGTAAAATATATAAGATTGAGCTTTATTGTCTCTTATTGTATATGGATGGAGCCCCTAGTGCGGGGGTATATGGCCACTAAGCCTGCATCAATGATGATTTTGCACCGAACTCGTCTATCCGCGTTCGAGGTCTTGAATGACCTATTTCGAAGTGTTTTTGGCCGGTGAGGACATTTTTCTGTGGGGCTATCAAAGCGGCAGCACAGTCCTCCGCTTGGGGAGGCGCACTTTAGTGCTTCCCCTTCAAAGAGATGATGCCCCGTGGACCGGGCATCTTAAGCGTAAGAGATGCATAATGCGGTATTGCGTTAAAGCGAGCGAAAGCTTCGCGTCCCAGTAGTGCTTGAAAGCGACTTGAGAACGGGATGATATGGAAGGTCAGCTTTTCGCGGCGGAAGTTATCGGCAGAACTGAATATGACTTCGAGCCGGAGAAAACCCATACAATGGGTGTCCGGACCAGGTATTACCCCTTGAAAGGAGGTTTTGCTGCGGCGGATTCTAGCTGGGTTTATCCCCATGTGCTGGATTGTATCCTGATATATCTGGTTTAGACCACTACCGCCGTCCATAAGGACATTTGAGAACTGGAGTCCACCAATTATTGGATCGAGTACCAAGGCAGTCCAGCCTGCATTCTTGATATTTCTAGAATAATCTAGCTGATCGAAGATGATCGGTTTTGACAACCAGTGGCCGGACCCTTTGGGGGTGGGCCGTGTGGTGCGTACCTTTACAGGCGCTGCACATTTTGTTATGTGAAGTGAGTTCACTGTTTTTACTTCTTGTGGGAAGTTCTTTTGTTTCCTGGTACTCTGCTTTTGGGGTTCGTCCTCGTCTTCGCTTGGTGTGTCGAGCCCCTTGTGTTCGGCATTGAGTCTGCCGGATTGTTTGAAAACCCAACAGTCTCTGTGGGTATGGTTAGCAGGCTTCCCGGGAGTACTGTGTATCTGACATATCCTGTCCAGGATTTTATTTAGGTTGGACGGATCGTCCCTGTTATCCTGGGGGGGCGATTTTGCCTGATTTTGTCGTGAGCCTTTGAATCCGGCATTGACTGCCGTGCTCTTCGGACTTTTGTCCTTAGTCCGGCGACGGTCCTTGTTGCGTCGCGGTTTTCCGTTTCCATCCCTAGTTTCGGATGTACTTGGGTCACTAGGGCTGCACCTTGCCAACCAGCTGTCCTCCCCTGCACAAAAGCGGGTCATGAGGTTTGTTAGTGCGGCCATTGTTCTTGGCTTTTCTTGGCCGAGGTGTCTGGCGAGCCATTCGTCTCGGACCTCACGCCGGATGTTCTTCCGCTGTTTTTAGCTTCCGCTTCTGCTTTTTTAGGCTGCGTGCAGTTGCAACGAGCCTCTCGTGGAGATTCTTCTGCTCCATAGATTTATCCGTCGTGAGGTCGTCCGGAATGCCGTTTTCGCCGGAGGAGGGATGTTCGGTTTCTCTATCCATGTTGCCCTGTTCGGACGGTTTCTCTAAGGCCTGCTCGTCGTCTACCGGCTCGTCCTGCTCTATGGCTGGGTTTTTGTCGAGGCGGGGCTTGGGTCGGCGTTTACGCCGACGCTTTGATTGCTTTTCAGGGGGTCGATCTCCCGTCCCTTCTCCTTTTTCCTCGTTGTCGCTTCCTTTAGGGGTATCCACCATGTACACATCGTGAGATGGGGTGGCTGTCCAATGCCCTATGGGCGTTGGTTCGTCGGTATCTCCTGCATCGTCATCCATGCTGTCGATGTCTCCGGAGTCGAAGTTGAGCACATCGTTTAAATTGTCGACAGTGGCTACCAAGTGGGTGGTGGCTGGGCTTTGAGTTTCTTCATCGTCCGTATCCCATCCTTGCTGACCGTAATCCGGCCAGGGGTCTCCTGATAAAGAGAGAGACTTAAGAGAATTCAGGATGTCGCCAAAAGGTGAGTGCTGAAAGATGTCTGCGGCGGTGAACTCCATTATCGGCGCCCAATCGGATTCGATTGGCAGGGTCGCGGGGGGTTCGGAGTCCGGGGAGGAATCCGGATCCTCGGAGTCACGGGTCATGCAGAGTGCGGGGCTAGCGTTCGGCTCGATCGCCTTTGAGATCACAGCCCCCGAGGTGACGTCCAACCGCTCGTCCTCGATTGGCGCAATAGGCTCCGAGTTAGGGGTCGGAACCGATGCATGTGCGGCCTCTAGGACACTGTTCGGAGGCAGAGCTATATCATGACCCTCGAGATAGTGCGGCGTGCTTGGCCGTGGCTCGAACCCGTTGAAGATCGAATCTCCGTGGATGTCGGCCGTGTAGTTTAAGTTTGCAAACCTGACTTCATGGCCAGGGGCGTAGCTTTCGATCTGCTCCAGGTGGCCGAACGAATTGGCCCGCAGAGCGAAGCCGCCGAAGACAAAGATCTGTCCGGGGAGAAAAGTCTCACCCTGGACCGCATCGTTGTTGATGATCAAAGGAGCCATCGGGCCTAAAGGCGACGACACAGAGAAACTCTCAATGAAAGCACCAATGTCGGTGTCAAAACCGGCAGATCTCGGGTAGTGGGTCCCGAACTGTGCGTCTAGGCCGGATGGTAACAGGAGGCAGGTAACACGATGTTTTACCCAGGTTCGGCCCTCTCGATGGAGGTAAAACCCTATGTCCTGCTTGATTAATATTGATGATATGGGTAGTACAAGAGTAGATCTACCACGAGATCAAGGAGGCTAAACCCTAGAAGCTAGCCTATGGTATGATTGTTGTATATGGAGTTGATGAAGTTGATGTCCTACGGAGTAAAACCCTCCGGTTTATATAGACACTGGATAGGGTTAGGGTTACATAGAGTCGGTTACAATGGTAGGAGATCTTGAATATCCGCATCGCCAAGCTTGTCTTCCACGCCAAGGAAAGTCCCACCCGGACACGGGACGTAGTCTTCAATCTTGTATCTTCATAGTCCAGGAGTCCGACTGAAGGTATAGTTCGGCTACCCGAACACCCCCTAATCCAGGACTCCCTCACTTAGCAAGCTTATTAACTTTCTCTTGTTTGGCGCTTAAGTCCTCCAACGCTTGCTGTTGCACCAGAAAGTATGCATCTGAATTCTGGAGGGACTTCCTCACTCCTACGGCTTCCTGTCGCATAACATCTGATCGATGTCTTTCAACTTGAAGTTGAGACTCAAGAAGCCGAACTGATTCAGGCAACGAGTTCGAAGAGCTGGTGCCAACAGTGGTAGCCAATAACTCGAACACTACATCAAGACAGGACTTTGGGGTTGTCTCAGTGTCTTCAATATAGTTTTTATCAGCTTTCTTGGAGACCAACAGGGATGTCTCACTATCTTGAACCTTATCTGCATTACTTCCTTTACCATTGCATAACAGGGTACTCTTCTCCAATATTTTATCCGCGTTCTAAAAGATAAACAAACAAACACATCTCAGGTTTACAATGTAGTATATGAAACTCATTTTGGTAAACCAGTTCAGTAGTAAGGTGGACAGGATAACAGCATGAAACAAACATATATCTATGTAGTATGGTCACTGTATGGTCTATATCATTCTAGTTTATGTTGCCAAATCAAGATAGATACAGTTCGAATCATATCTATTTAAGACAAAGCAGCATAGACAGAATATAAGTGTGGGAAACTGCACAGCAATAACAACACTTGTAATGTGCATGGCATGAGAACATAACTATTTATTCAATTCAAACTGAAATCAACATAGAGCAAGTTACAATAGCAAACAACCAAACACGTTAAAGAAACAGGTTTAAAACATACCTGTTGCGCCATTGGAGTTTCAATTGCATCCTTCAAATTTGAAATTAGTTGGTATCAGTAAATACAGTGATGCAAGAGCAAAGTAGTATGAACCATAGCTATGGAACCTGACCTGAGAACAATTCTTCTTCTGCTTTAAGCATTGACTTCGGGTTCGGAGTGGTGGTCCTCTCGTGATTTGGGCACTGCAGTTGCCTTACTAACTGCTCGTGTTTGGGTGCTCTGTGGTGGAGACGGTGCTGTGTCAACGGGAACTGGGTGTCTATTTGCTGGGGTTGGGGTTAGAAGGGGTGTAGCTGGTTCTCTGTCCAACTGGGTAGGGGTACAATCTGCATGAGTGTGGGTTATGTGTGGTTGGGCTGGTTCTTGGGCAAGTACAACCGTGGTTCTATCTGCATCGACAGATAGCACAATCTTTTCTGAAGACCGTGTTTTTACTCCCACAGATACTGCCATCACTCCCTCCAATTGAAATGGCTGATAAACAAGAAAAGTAATTGAATGTACACACATTGTAAGATAGACAGGTGCAATGGATAGTAGGGAAGAAAACATGGCATGAAACAATTCACATTTATGTTGTCTAAGAAAACAGAATAGCAGGACATAATTTTACATATATGATGGCTAATTAAATAGGATAGCATGACACAATTTCACATGTATGATGGCTAACTAAACAGGATAGAATGACATACTTCAAAATATGATGACTATGTAAACAGGATGACATGATATAACTATACGATGTGTCTATTAAAGTGGTTGGCATGCCATAAATCACAAACATGCCGTCGATGGAAACATGATGGCATGATATAATTCACGGATAGAATGACATAATTTAAAATATGATGACTATGTAAACAGGATGAGATGATATAACTATATTATGTCTTTAGAAAATGGGTTGGCATGCCATAATTCAGATACATGATGTCTATGTAAACATCATGGCATGACATAATTGAAATATATGATTTATATACTAAGGAAGTGAGCAGAGGGCAATCGCATATATGATGTGTCAACTAAGGAGATGGCATTCAATATTGTGTATATGATGTAAAAACTAAGCATTGCAATACAACATATGCATTATATGAGTAATATAACCCTACCAAGTTTGAGCATACACCTCAGGGGATAATAGGACTGGTCATCTGCCTCTGAATCCTCCTCTAAAGAGCTATCTGTAACCAGCAAGATATCTGCTTCAGCAGGTAGCATTGTCTTCTCTGAAGACCTTGTTTTCACTCTAGATTTCTCCATCACCAATTCAAATGGCTGATGCACAGGAAGAGCAGTTGAATATACAAACATTGTCGACAAAAGCAATGAGAAATACAAAAAAGGACGGCATGATATAATTCACATATATGACGTTTGCCTAAACAGCATGTCATTGCATAATTCACATACATAATGCCTTGCAACAAGATAACATTACATAATTCACATATATAATGTCTTACAACAAGATGGCATTGCATAATTCACATATATGGTAATTAGACACTAAACAGGTGGCATTCACACAAAGCATGTCTAAACTAAGCAAATGACATAGCAATGCAAGATACCATACGCACAATATGAGCAACATAACCCTGCCAAGTTAGGGCATGCACCTTGGGGGGGGGATATGACTGGTCATCTGTCTCTGAATCCTCCTCTGAGGATCCATCGGTAACCAGCAAGACATGCGCTTCCTCAGATAGCATTGTCTGCTCTGAAGACCTTGTTTCCACTCCAGATTTTTCCATGACCATGCCGAATGGCTGATGCACAGGAAGAGTAATTGAATGTACTAAAATTGTTGAAAAATTTAACATGTAATAAAAAATGATGGCATGATATAATTCACATATAAGATGACTGGCTAACCAGGGTGGCATTGCAAAATTCACATATATGATGCCTGGCTAGACAAGATGGCATTGCATATTCAGATATACGATAAAGAAACTAAACAGATGACATTGACACAAAGCATGTCTAAACTAAGGAGATGAAATCTTTAATGTATACACTAAGCAATGCAAGGCACCATATGCATGATATTACCAACATCAGCATGCCAAGTTAGAGCGAAGACCTCATGGGGTAAATAGGAGTGGTCTTCTCCTTCAAAATCCCCCTCAGAACAGTTATCTTCCTGTTGATTATGATCCGAAATGGGTGGAGGGGGGCTGCCTGTGCGCCCACCATGGGACGACGTCTGCATGAAATTTTATTGCCACGCAAGGCTCGTCTCTTTTGCTCTACATGATCAGTTCCATTGTGTACAATAACTGGCATGCATAGGAATAAAACATAGTGAGATTATGTAAGGAGTGCATGCACAAATCCAGAGTGATGGTAGCAAACTGTGGATAGACCCAAAACCAATGATAGCAGGCAGATAATAGCTTTAGTTAAAAATACAGATAATGGCTCCTTTAATGTTTGTTTGCACCCAACATGAAACTCATAGTAGACACCGGAGATTAACCAGATAGTAGAGAGACAGTACTGATTGTTTCCCCAATATGTACCCCACAACCATTTAAAAACTCAAGTTTCAGCATTAGTTTGGACCTGACTCGGAGTCTAATAGGTGAAAACAATGATAATGTAGCATGTCATCATATTAAGCGACGCATAACGTAAGCAGACATGGAAGAGTGCGACCTCTCTTGCGGACCCGTGTAGTCCTCAAGGTCATCCGCTTAGTTGATGATGGTAATGCAATTGTCGTGGCTGCCGGCGGCGGGGAAGAAGATCTGTGGCGGCGAAAGATAGTCTGGAGAGCGGATCCCTGCTGTGGTGAACCCTTCTGTTGTTGCAGCAGCTGAGCTGGGGTGGAACACAGCGCCGCAGGAGCAGGACAAACCACACAAGGTTTTCTTTGACACATATCTGTAACAGAAGTAATTGAGTAAGGGCTTGTTTGAATTTGAGGATTCTAACAATGCAGGGATAGGAAATAGACAGGAATAGGATAGGAATGCACGTGCAAAATAGAGAATTTAAAAACACAGGATTTCTGCAAATCTGGGTGTTTGATTCACAACAAATGGAAGATCACAGGATGCAAAAAAGCATGGTGAGATTAAGTCAAACCACAAGAAAATGTATGGTTATAATGCTATTATGCTACTATCTCTTAGTCTTGTGCTTGATGAATAGGAATATGAAAAGGAGGAGAAGTGGAAATTAGAATTCCTATGGTTTTTCTTTCAAGGAGACACTAAAGAAACAAATCCTACAGTTTTCCTTTGCTCCATTCCTTTGCACCAAATTCATGAAAAGTAGTACCATAGGAAACTTTCCAATTCCGATGTTTTTCATTCACTTTTCCTTTCAAGCACTGGTGATTCTAGTAGGCAGGCTTGAGCAAGGAAAATCCTACACTAAAAATGTTTTTGTCCTACTTCTATTACTTTGGACCCAGGCCACTGCCATACTAGCTCAACTCCCAGGCCCATTGACAAATGCACAGCTCAAACGCGCAGAGATAAATAATGATGGCGTTCAAGAGAGTCCATCACGGATAGCTAAGTTGCCTGGTACCTCACTGCTTGTCATATAGTAGGATAAAATAATCATATTTCCCGTTACTACGAGTGCTCTGTGGACAATATATATAACATGTAGAGTAAAAAAGAGATGCAACAAGTGTACAACCTATTTGGCGAAGCCATGCCGATCTCAGCGTGATTGGGTTGGCCGGTGAGGATGCCCCGGCTGACTTGGCTGTCGGAGGAGGGGAAGATCTTAGGCGTCTGGAGATGGAGCCCGAGGTACTGCTCCATTGTGATGGAGGGTTTCGTCGTTCGAGAAGCTCCGGTGAGTTGTACGACATCGAGGATGAAGCAGGACAAGAGAGACAACGAACAATGTTAACCTGAGTGGAAGTCTAATAGCATCTCCAATACATGACGTAAAATACATAACCACACAGTGCTAGATGTAAAATATATTAGCCGCTCATCTCTGAACTTAACTGTCAAAACTGAATTTAACTGTCGAAACTGAACTTCGAAACTGAACTTAATTGTCAAAACTGAATTTTGCTGTCGAAACTGAACGCACTAGCAAGGTGAGGCTACACGTCGGTTGACTGACTTTTTCATCTCTGGTCAGTCGATTTTGCAGCCATTGGATACGAAATCAAGGGCCTGCGGTTCATCTTCAACCTCCACCCCCTGAGCCGCGAGCCACCACCGGCCAAACAGCAGCCCCCCCCCCCCGCCGCCCGCGCCCGCCCGCCCTGAGAACACTCCCCACCGCCGGTCCGCCGCCGCCCCGGCCATCCCTCTAGGCCCCCCGTGCCGAGCTTTTTCTCCGGCGATCCCCACGCCACCGCCCCGCCACCGCCGGTGACCACCGCCCCCATCCTGAACCCTTAGATAGATAGTGGGGTACCTCTCCGGCGAGCCCCCTCCCCGCTGCGGCTGGTTCTTCCTTCACCCCGGCGAGCCCCCCCCCACCCCTTGAAAATCGACTGACCCAAAAGTTGATTCAGTCGACTGAAGTGTAGCTAAATCGGAGCAGCATCGCAAGCAAGAGCAAGAGTAAGAGCAGTAGCGCGAGCAAGAGCAGACCAGGCAGGGGACCGAGAGCAAGAGCAAAGCATCAGCGCGAGCGAAAGCTAAAGCAGCAGCAGCTCCTACTGATGTGGACATCGCCGCCGAGGGAGCGACGTCGTGGAGGAAGTGGCCGGCGACGCCGCCGTGGATGGAGCCACGCCGTGTCGGCTCGTGACTGAGCGCCGGCAGCATCGTGAGATTGAATCAAGAAGAAAATGCGACGATCAGTGTACAACCTCTTTGGTGGCGCCGATTAGGCCGCAGCTTCATCCGAGGAAACGGTGATGATGATGCTCTTCCAGTGGTGCAGGTGAAGACGGCGGTGTGGGAATGGAGGTGGCGCGAAAGACGAGGGGAACGTCGGGGCAGCTCCTTGGAGGTGGAGGACGGGGTGGCTGAACCGGCGGGACGATGAGATCGACGACGGATCCTCATCCGATACGGTGGATGAGGGACGTCGAGGTGTTGATGTGGACGATGTCGTCGGGGAAGAGGCTCCGGCTGGGTGGCGGACGGAGCAGGGTGTGGGGTTTCGTCGCGAGTTTTCGTGGCCTCGGTGTACGAATGGGTGGGTGGATGGGATGGCAGTGGGGAACCATGGCTTAGAGACGCGCTTGTCCGAAATGTGGGGTAAGTTACGAAAGTACCCCCACCGATTTGAGGCGGTTCTTTCGGTTCAGGGGTACCACGGGCATTTCGCATGTCGGGATTTCACAGGAGGTGGGAGTTTTTGCGCGTGTTGTAATTTCGGAATAGCAAGGCGCAGGTTGAGATGGAGGGAGTTGTCGGAGCACAACGAGACAAAGATATATCTTAAATATTTCGGGCTAACAAGGCGTGGGTTGAAGAGGCGAGAGTTTCGCAGCATGATAGACAGAGACGCTAGCTTGAATTTTCGGCATAACAAGGCGTGGGTTGAAGAGGCGGGAGTTTCGCAGCATGATAGACAGAGACGCTAGCTTGAATTTTCGGCATAACAAGGCGCGGCTTGAAATTTCGGAAGAACAAGCTTAACGTATACCCAAAAAAGACAAATTGCACCTCAACACGCACAACACACACACAAACACCATTTAGACTAGAGTAAGGTACACGTGCATTGCACGCATGAGATTTGGCAACCAAATTATGTATAAATACCACATTGTTGCATGCAAGCTTTGAGTCATATATGCATGATGTAGATGTTCGTTTAATTCTTATAGTTCATTTCATTCAAAATCATCTAGTTTTTATAAGAAAGATAATCTATTTTAAGATTCATGTTATTGTGCGTCGTAAGACATAAAGTAAAAACAAATAATGGTAAATCATGTAGAAAAACATTTGGGCAATTCTGATACGGAAGATTCTAGAACAAATAAGAAGTGCTTGTGTTTTGATGTTTGTGCATTATGCTTAAGTTCAACCATGGAGTCTTCTAGATTATACATGTGGCAAAATCTGGTGGAATCTAGATGATATCCAACGGCCAGTAGTGCTCAAATTTGCCATCTTTAGACCATTGGATTCGCCTCATCCAACGACCATCTTTCAAAGTTAAAGTTACCCGCACACAATATAAAAAAAATAAAAAATATATATAGGGGTATAGATATAGATATGTGATGCGAAAGCCGCCCATCATCTCCAGTTAGAATAGTGTGTCCATGCATGGATGCGACGTGGCCAAATGATGTCTGTCATCGGTATCTCAAATTCAAGTTAGTCTGACCTTGTTCAATGTGTATACATTACAACATGATCGTTCCCAAACCACATCGCGCAGATCTCCGTTATATTCATGCATGCATGGGTTTCAAACATCAGGATCTCTTATTCAAATATTTGAATTCAACTTTACATTGATTATGACCTCACCTATTCTTTCACACCCACACAGTAGTCTTCTCTTTATAATTGTACCACTAACTTCCTCTCGTGCATGCATGCACACACACTACCACTCGACATTATCCATCGCACGCATGCAATCTTTTTCTTCAGGTCGGTCTCCCATGAAGGCACACACCCACACACATCCCCCTCTCCATCATATTGGGCATTCTTTATCTCTCACGTGTTCATGCACAACGATTGATGTTCCTCTATGTATGTGTGTATATAGCTAGGTATTTCATAGTTTTCCACACAGACCGATCAATCGATATATCCAGTGAGGTCTCACCCTCTTTCCCACGTCCACATCGATCAATCTATACCTCTCTATATAGGATTAACATATATAGCTAATACACCCACATTAATTATATATCCAACGTTCCCCTCTCATCATCCATGCCTTCCGCTTCATCTCTCAGACGCGTGCACAATGGCGAAGACAGGGGCAGTAAGGGCCCTGCCACCTCCCCCCTAACATCACTATATATCGAGGCAAATATGAATGTGATCATTAGACAATTGCTGCTAAAAATGGTTTAAGTTCATGGATTGACCCTCCTCGTAAAGGATTAGCAATGCTTGGCCCCCTAGCTCATTTATATTTCATGGCTCCGCCCCTACGCGCAATAGCGCACGTGTTCGCCCCCTCTCTCTAAATATCAATCTCACACTTGTGCATTCCTTCATAGTCTCCCTCCACTCGGCCCCTCGCACCATCTTCTAGCCCCCCACCGGATTTTGCCACATGTACAATCTAGCAAACTCCATGGTTGAACTTAAGCATAATGCACAAACCTCAAAACAACAGTGGTTCTCTTTTGTTCTAGAATCTTCCGTATCATAACTGCCCAAACTGTTTTTCTAGTTGAATTGCCATTATTTGTTTTTACTTTATGCTTTACAACGCACAATTCCATGAATCATAAAATATATTAAGGGCTTCTTTGATTCAAAGGATTCTCAAAGGAATTTTGGAGGATTCTAATCATTAGGAATTTTTCCTATCTTGGTTGTTTGATTCGTAGGATTGTAAACCATAGGAATTTTCCATATGATTCATTTGCACTAGATTTCATAGGAAACATCCCATCCACTCAAACCTCTTTGAAAGAATTATGTGTTTTTTCTATGCACAATCAAACACTCGTACAATCATGTAGGATTCAAGATGACATTCCACTATAATCCCATGTTTTTCCTATTCCCGCGTTCTTAGTTTTTTTATAAAAACTAATTGATTTTGAATGAGATGAACTATAAGAATTAAACGAAGGGCTACATCAGGCATATATGACTCAGAGCTTACATGCTATAGTGTGGTATTTATTCATCATTTGGTTGCAAAATCTGATGCGTGCAATGCACGTGTACCTTACTAGTACTTCGAGTATGTGCAAAACATGTAAATTAGAATACTAATGGCATGCTACATAGTGTCTCCCTTACAGTTCGTGAAGCCACGTGGCACATGTGGCGGCGTTGTCGCGACCTCCTTGCGTGGATTGATCACAGTGACGTGCTGATGGTTCTAAAAGAATGTACTCGTCCTCCCTGAGCCATACTGGCGGTACATGCACGAAGCGAAGATGTGCATGCACGCCATGCACGCACTCATTCCCTCGCACGCACATGCGAGTACACGGGCGGACGCAATTTTGTACCAAGATCCACCCCATGTGATAATTTTACGCGTGTAAAGTCGTTCACTTCATTGATGGTCAATTAATACAGCGCATGCAAATTGAGTGGACGTGAGGGCGGAAGAAAGACATTATTACTCCACTGCACGCTTGCGAGTAGTTAAATCGTGGGTTGCTAGTAGTACTTCCATTGGTCTCCTTCGTATTTTGTGCCAATTTTTGACAGTAACATAATATTTACGCATTTGAGTAGTGTAGTACTTGAAATTTATGTTCCGCTAAACTCATCGGAATCCGTTTGGGGCCTCGAAACCAAAACCATCAATTAATCTTTACCTTGTTCCCATCACATTCGAAAGCCTGCTCACACCTACTAGTACATACCAAACCTGAACGTGTTCCCACTATGCAGGTATTAGTACTAGTGCTAGTACTTAGGTTATAAAAAGGGGAACTACCTAACCGAAAATTACTCTACCTTTCCTCCTCATAAGTGCTTCTTCTTCGTCCGTCGTTACCATTGCCGGTGAGAAGAGCTCTAGGTCGAGAACAACTCGTAACAAGGGAGCGGCACCCAAGGCTACGGAAAAAGGAGAGGGCTCACCGCCATGCAGAGACCTCGAAAGATCTCTCGCAGGCATGCGATGGCTCCCAAGAGCGCCCTAGCTGCGGAGGCGAACATGCTGAGTCGGCGGAGCTGGAGTCATTATCCCTCGACGGCATGCCCGATCAGCTCAATAAGCACCTCAATAAGCAGAAGGAGTTCGTCCAAGGCTTGATGGAGTTGCTGAAGGAGAGCCTCGACGACATGCCCGCTGAGCTCAATCAGCAGGGGGGAGTTGACCGCCGGCTTGGTGATGCTGCTGAAGAAGAGCATTGCCTCGGAGAAGAAGCCGACCGGCGAAATTCTGCGACTTCAGGAGGACAAGGCGAAGCTCAGCCACGAGATCGACCTGTTGAAGGAGAAGAACACCGGCTGGAAGAAGCTGCATGAGAATAGTAGTTCCTCAACGAAGATGCTGCAGGCCCTCATCATGGAACAGAAGGAGGAGTTGGCGAAGCTCCGCATCGAGCACCCGGCTGCTGTCAAGGTACGTAATGCGGTCGTGGAACAGATGATGAAGGCTCATGTCGAGAAATCCCGTGTCATGGACAGAATGAAGAAGATGGCGGAGGAGACGCGCAAGGAGATGGAGGTCGTGGAGGAGATGAAGAAGCAGTTACGACTCCGCGGCGAATTAGATCATTTGGGGTGATAATCTTCATTCTTCTTTTGCTCCTGTGTTTCATCTTTTGCTTCGGGTATTTCGCCGCACGTGTCACGTTCTCTGTGAGGCATGAATAGAACAATGGTTTTTTGAGGGAATGAATAGAATAATGCTAACAATGAGATGACTAGCAAATTAGATCATTTTTTATCGCCATATGGCACTGGGCTGCCGTGTTTCGTGCTCCTCCGTCACAGTACTACTCCACTGGAAAACTTGATTATACCGCACGGTTCTTTGCTCCTCCTTGATCAGGTCGTCGGCGCATTAATACGAGCATTCAAATCACAAGGCCCCGCCTTCCAGTAGTAATTAGCCGTCAAATCACAAAGGCCCTCGCCTCTCGTGAAACCGACCAAGCTAGACTGCCCCGCCCTCTAGCCTTTTAAAAATGTATACTTTTGTACAGCAGTAGTATCGATGGATTGCGCCATGGAGCAAAACTTGAAATTAAAAAAAAGGTGGTACATATAGAGAGCGCTCGTCGCCAAATTATGCATATGGTACTATTAAAAAGGCTAGTCACAATAAAGGTGTCCAGCACAACCCACCCCTCAAATAAAACTAAGAGGGTGCTTGGGTACGTTTTAGTCCCATGACTAAAAGTAGTGGGACTAAAACATGCTAGCCTCACCCATGCTTGGATCCAAATACTAAATAGGCTAAAATCAAGTTAATGAGCATTTATTATCCTCCAAACCCTCCAATCCAGAACTCGCATGTGTTAAAGGAGAGGATTTAAATGAGTAGAGAGAGGACTAATCCACATTTTAGTAGGGGTACCTCTGACTAAAATTTTTTAGTCTCAAGACTAGTTTTAGCCCCTCTTTAGTCAGGGGTGCTTGGAACTTTAGCCTCTTAAAGAGACTATTTTTAGTTAGACTAAAATAAGTCCCTTGGATCCAAGCACCCTCTAAGCATCCTGGAATTCTTTGAAAAAACTAAGCACCCTGAAATTCTTTGACAACTAAACTGCTCGCTATATGATGTTGGCCATATATATTGTACGTATATAATGTGAAGAAACGAGTGGTAGTACTATACCAACTAAAAGATGAAATGTAAGAAATACTAGTATGTACGTACTAAAGAGTTAAAGTAAAGAGAAGAAACATAACATAGTTCTGCTAGGGGCTCAGCACAACACACCCCTCAAATTAAATTAAGCACACCTGAAATTAAACTTTGCAACTATTCTGATAGACACTGCATTAGAACCACCATGAGCAAGGACACTTCCACCTTACTCGGAGTTCTCGTCCACGTCCTCGACTTCGTCCTTGTCCCTCTTCCTCTTGGCCGATACTTCTTTGCTTGAACCGCACACTTGGCTGTTGCTCTTCATCCAACCCTTGTAGATATTGAAGCAAAGGTAGCCATCCATTGCAGTGTAGTGGATGTGGTCTATATCTAGTACATTCCGCTACCATGCATGACGATGAAACGTGTATGGAGGTTTCTCCAGTTTACCGTACGAAGGATGAACCAGGGCTCCTGCCAGGGTCAGCATTGAAGGCTGACGAGAGGACACCAGTCGATTCTTCTAGAGGTCGAAGGTGTTGCCTACAACAAGGCCTATCTGACGCAGGACTTCTTTGTCGTTACCAAAGTCTACAATAAAGAATTTGACAAGGTTGCTCTGGAGGAAGTCCTTAAAATCCTGGCAATGAACGTCGACATGGCATATGTGGTAGACCAAGCATAAGTCATGCACGCAAACCTGGATCACGGCGGGCTTCTTCCTCTCTTCGTCTTCTAGATCCTTCTCTGGTCCCAGGACTGTGGTGTACTCAACATCTAGCCCAGCGATCCACTCATCATCTGAGTATTTGAACATGCGTCTAAAGCGAGAAAGGCATCCTTTCACCGTCGCGGAAGAACGGGTGTAGATGACATCGAACTCATCGCTGGTGATGGTTCTAACCTTGTACTCACCGCCGATCGTGGAGATTTGGGATGCCATGGATTTGGGAGGATTAGTGGAACTGCCGTAATGTGAATGGACGGGACAACTAGGAGCGAACCACTGTAGTATTGAAGGACGTGCGGGGACGAGTAGGATCATACTGCCAGCGTGCGAACGGCAGGGTAGTGGCTTTCCATTCTCCCATGATCACGGGGCCCCACCTGTCCAGCAGTAACTCGCTGTCAAATCACACAGCCCTACGTTTGCAGCAGCCTACTCCCTCGTCTTCTCGCATCTCTGTCGAACCGACTAGGCGGAACTACCCCGCCGCCTACCGCGCAGGAAAAGCCCCGCCCTCGACTTTTAAATAGTATACAATATACTAATTTTGTATCGATGGATTGCGCCTGCGCCATGGAGCAAAGCATCTAGAAAACGGCGGTACACATGTACGGAGTATACAGCATGTCCGTCACGTTCGCGTCGCACCCTAGACGGTCGGTCAGTCTGGCACGCTGCTCCCCGAATGGAACACGCGTCATATTGCGTTTGCACACACATGTGGGACGGCAATTGAGAACCGAGCATATGCACACTCCCCGGCCCCGCAAGTCGGGTGACTTAATAGAAGAGGGAGACGAGCGATAGTACTAGAGAAGTGGTGTACTACGTTGGTGCCTGGACGATCCCTGCAAGACACGGAAGATCAGTTCGTCCATGCATGTGACCAGACTCCAGCAGACACGCCTGGATTGGCTATCGTCTACATATCGTGCAGGCTGTGTTGTACATGGCTGTAGTTGTGGTGAGAAATCTAAAAAAGGTTTCTTGTCATCTCTCAAAATTAGGTGTCATGTGCTTCGGATCACTTTGAGGGTTAAACAGTGACAACTGAGTTTGGTTAGTCATTGGAGGGACATGCACGAACAGTGACTACTCGGCTGCCATCTAGGTCAAGCCGGCTATGTTAGTTAGGACATCTATCGACAAACCCCTTTTCTACGAGTTTATCTTTAATTTGAGATTTGTTCCTCGTCTAGTTTGTCCGTCGGGATTCATGTTGTCGACTTTGGGCAGTGAGGTTATGATTTCTTGTCATGTGGCATTTTTTCATGTTATATGTTATAATCTGGCGCTTCAGATCAAAATGACGACAACTGCGCCTCCGGGCCACGTGCATGAGGAGGTGGTTTTGCAATGGAGAAGATCAGAAGAGGGAGAGGCGAGACGGTGGTTTTGGAATGGAGATGATGGAGAGGAGAGGAGGTGGTTTTGCAATGGAGAAGATCAGAAGAGGGAGAGGCGAGACGGTGGTTTTGGAATGGGGATGATGGAGAGGAGAGGAGGTGGTTTTGCAATGGAGAAGAGGGAGAGGAGCGTGCGGCAGCGATTTAGGATTGGACGAGAGGGTCGGCGCGCTGTGACTAGATCAAAATCAAAATCAATTTACCCTTCAATTAAGAAAGCGACCCCACATTAACTAGTCCCCCTTTTATTCTGGGTCAAAATTGACCATGATTTTCGCACATAAAATATATGTTATACGTTGCAAAAATAATATAATTTGGAAGTACAGTCAGATACGAACCAAACGATACAATTTTTGATGACATGCATTCACATTTTGCTTGTCAAATACAGTACGTGGTCAAACTTTGACCGAAAATACACAAAACAACAAAAAAAATACTTCCAGGACCAGCGCCGCTCTTCCGCTCTTCTCCTCTTAAACCACCGCTGCTCCTCTCCTGTTCCAATCTAAATGCAGCGCCACTCCTCTCCTCTTCCATTTCAAAACCACCGCCCCTCCTCTACTGTTCCAGTCCAAAACCAGCGTCGCTGCTCTTCCGTTCTAATCCAAAACCAGCGCTGCTCCTCTCCTCTTCCATTCAAAAACCTCCGCCGGCGAGTGAAGGTGCTGTGGAGAAGTAGATCGATGGAGGAGTACAACTGATACGTGAGGATCGCAGACAGAGACCCTGTGATGCTAGCTAGGATGTTGGAGATACAGTCTTGGTTTGACAACAAGGACCAACTAGCAGCGACAGCGACATCCATGGCCAACTATCTGCAACAGAGCGAAAAGGCGGCGATACTCCCGGAGGGAGTCGCGTCGGAGTACATAGAGCTGCTCCTCTGGGCCATGGAGCAAACAGATTCACCGAATCCGATCGTGAGGGAACGGTGGTGGGAGTATCGATCCCAGATGGAGCATCCACCAGAGATTGAAGGATCGAGCATCTACATGGTGCCGTTTGTGAGGGTGTCCTGCCAGAGCGAGCCGGTGGAGTCTTCATCGACCGAACCCAACCGCAAGAGGAGAAAAGCAGTTGGCCCGACGACGCTTCCCCGCCATCGTCTCCCTCGCCGTTCACATCGTCTCACGGGGCGGCTGTCTGCCGCCGAGGAATAGGAGGGGGCTGCTCCCGAGCCCAATAGTCGGGCAGGTTGTGAATTGTCAGGAGGAGATTAGGGTTGTTAGTATTTGCATGTTGTGAATTGTGTTTTGTGTTGTGTATTTTGAGAGTACTTTCAGATATGAATGTCTTTTGAATTTCAGATTTGAAGTATTGAGCATATGAAGTATTTTATGAATTCTAGCGATCTATTTTTAGCACTTAAAAAAATGTAGTTTCATAGGAGTATAAAAGTGCAGACAATGTGATTCTCAGAAAAGAAACTGCAAGTTTCAGTTTCAGATAAGAAACTGCAAGTTCAGTTTCAGATAAGAAACTGCAACTTTCAGAGGCAGAGCATTTATATTAACACGGCCTTTTCAAACAGGGTTAACATCATGTTGGAAGTTTTATTCATGGTCGAAAATAGAACTACCAGCCAGTTATATCATGCTGATCAACATTCATGCATAGCACATCTTCATACGATGCATAGTCAAAATGCCCACACAATGTCGAGTGTGCGAAACACAGAGAAAACGAGGGACGAAGTTTTGGCAAGTGTTGGACGTGGTTTTGGGCTGCCCCGTCTAGGCTTTCATTTTTAACATGCGCAGCCCACGACCTCGGATGGGAGGTCCATAGGCCTGTTTGTATTTTCTTAGGGCCGTCATGTATCGACCGGCCTATGAACCTCCGATCTGAGGTTTTATTTTTGGCAGCCCAATTTATGGTTTCCTTCTAACTATATTATATATATTTAAATTATTTTATATGTTATTATATATTATTTTTATTGTCATCATATATTTAAAAATACTTACATATGTAAGAAAACAATATCGCACATCTTATTAACTTATAAAAATAATTTATTAACAAATAAAATCCTGGATTGTTTTGGCACGAAAATCCTAGTGATTGTGTACAAAAGCTTGGTAAGATTTAATGACGAATGTAATAATATCACTTATTATTTAAATATATTTATAACAAAATGCTCAGGCCCTTTTTATTTTCTGATAACATTGCTGGCCCAACCCAACATTATAATTAGAATCAGCCCAGCAAAATCGTGTACTTTGAGAAAGTGCAAATGGCCTGTAATTTTTTAGGAAATCAAATAAATGGGCCGCATGGACACTACATTATTTGTTCACCCAGCCAAGCTAATGGCTGTAATTCAAAAAAGTATCAAATTGACTGTAAATTCTACCGCGTGAAAAAGACTGTAAATTCTGGAAAAAATGGGTTGAATACGTGCCACATTTTTGGTGGCTGAAATGTGGGCCAATATGTCGAAGCCAACGCAAGTCGTTGTCAATTTAGTCAACAAATGATTCTGACATGTTGGCCATTGGATTTACATCCAACGACCGACATCCATCTTCAATCTCTCGTCTTCTTCCTCCAGCGCCGCCGGGACCACCTCCCGCCTCCTGCTGCTAGCAGCTCTGCTTAGCACGCTTCGCTATCAAGCGCTACTCCACCGTTGGCCAGGCCATCCCTCCACCCCTCCACCCCTCCACACCTCCTGTTCTTCTCCACCGACTGCCGAACCACACCGCACTAGAACCAGTTAACCCTCATACACCTCTTCGTCTGCGACTCTACTCCCACGTCTTCCCATCTCCGGCTCGTTGCTGTCCGGGGCCTCGCCGTCGTCCACCACCTTGGATGCGCTCGGCGTGGCGTGGTCAACATGGTCAACGAACAACACCATCGGAAGTAGACTATGCATGGAGAGGCTGACAGCTTGGTCCATGGCCGCACACAAGGAAATGCCTCCTTATTACGCGCAAAATAATGATTCCTCCACCTGACATCTGGGACCCACCGGAAGGGCCTCTGTATTTCGCAAAAATAATGTGCCCCCGCTGACATGTCAGACCCACCAGCTACCTTCGCACGCAAGGAAGTGCCTCCTTATTACACACAAAAAAATGAATATTCCCCCTGCCTACTAGAACCCAGCATAGTGGGAGGCTGACTTGTGGGCCTACCAAGTTGACGGGGATGGAGGGCTTTGTCAACCTAGTCAATATGAACGATTCTAGCTCCTGTTACCGTACGATGTTCAGCCAACGGCCGTATTGCTTCTTCAACCTTTGGTCTTCTTGCTCCAGCCGCCCAAACCAGCGCCAGTCGTGCCGCGTGCTCCTTCCTCCCGTGGCCGGCTGTGATGCCGCGGAGGCCTCGCCGCCCCCTACTACTCCCACCGCTGGCCAGGCCATCCTTCTACTCACCCACAACCCCTGTTATTCTGCGGCGACAACAGCCTCACACCGCAGCCGAACCAGTGAACCCTCGTACTCCTCTTCGGGTGGGCATCCACTATTGCGTCTTCCCCGGCTCCGAGTCGTCCCCTTCCTAGTCCTCGCCGTCATCCACCGCCATGGTGCTCTCGGCGCGACGTGGTCAATGTGGTCAAGGAACGACTTCCATCGGACGTGGACTGTACGTGGAGAGGTTGACAGCTGGGTCCACGGCCGCAGCAAGGAAGTGCCTCCTTATTACACGCAAAATAATGATTCCTCCACCTGAAAGCGGGGATCCACCGGACGGGCCACCATATTTCGAAAAAAAATGTTTCCCCCTGACTGCTGGGACCCACCAGCTACATCTTCGCACGCAAGGAAGTGCGTCCAGGCAAAAAAACGATTTGTTCCCCTGACTGCTGGGGCCCACCATCTACATCTTCGCACGCAAGGAAAGTGCGTCCGGGCAAAAAAATTGATTCTCCCCCCTGACTGCTGGGACCCACCAGCTACATCTTCACACGCAAGGAAGTGTCTGACAGTCGGGACCCACCTGGTCGAAGCGTACGTAGCGTTGTCATTCTGGTCGCGAACATGTACGTACATATATACTGGTGGATGTAGAGGCGCTCACGTGTCGTAGTAGAGGCGCGTACGTGTCATAGTAGAGGTGCGCACGTAGCATGTACACGCACGTACAACGGCCATGGTGTAAGAAGGAAAATACGGCCACATATGTGTACATACGGGCAGGGTCTCGAACGCCTACTCGCGCATACGTACGACCAGGGGTCGTGTACATGGCTGGGTCGGAACGGAGAAACAGCATCAACGTCGTGTTCATGGGGAGGCAACGGAATGCGTCGTGTTCATGGGGAGGCAACGGAATGCGTCATCTTCATCGGGAGGCAATGGAACGTCGTCTTCACCAGCTGGGTCGGAACGGAATGCATGGTCATGTTCATCGGGAGGGCTTGGACGGAATAGGCGGTGGAAACAAGGCCTGGCGTACTGCAAAACGGAGGAAACGGACCTCCTACGTTCGGAACGGGGTCTTGTTGATCGAGAGGGGTGTGGCGTACCGCAAAACGGAGGAAACGGACCTCCTACGGTCGAAACGGGGGTCCTGTTCATCGGGAGGGGTGTGGCGTACCTGAAAACATCATAAGAACAGAGTAACGCTTTAAGCAAGATGACATGATGTAGAGGGATAAACTCATGCAATATGATATAAACCCCATCTTTTTATCTTCGATGGCAACAATACAATACGTGCCGTTTCCCCTACTGTCACTGGGATCGAGCACCTCAAGTCGAACCCAAAGCTAAGCACTTCTCCCATTGCAAGAAAGATCAATCTAGTAGGCCAAACCAAACTGATAATTCGAAGAGACTTGCAAAGATAACCAATCATACATAAAAGAATTCAGAGAAGATTCAAATATTGTTCATAGATACTCTTCATCATAAACCCACAATTCATCGGATCTCGACAAACACACCGCAAAAGAAGATTACATCGAATAGATCTCCAAGAGAATCGAGGAGAACTTTGTACTGAGATCCAAAGAGAGAGAAGAAGCCATCTAGCTAATAACTATGGACCCGAAGGACTGAGGTAAACTACTCACACATCATCGGAGAGGCTATGGTGTTGATGTAGAAGCCCTCCGTGATCAATGCCCCCTCCGGCGGAGCACCGAAAAAGGCCCCAATATGGGATCTCACGGGTACAAAAGGTTGCGGCGGTGGAATTAGGTTTTCGTGGTGCTCTCTGATGTTTTCAGGGTATGTAGGTATATATAGGAGGAAGTAGGTCGGTGGACCCACGAGGGACCCACAAGGGTGGAGGGCGCGCCCAGGGGGTAGGCGCGCCCCCTTGCCTCGTGGCCTCCTCGTTGATTGCTTGACGTCCACTCCAAGTCCTCTGGATCACGTTTGTTCCAGAAATCACGCTCCCGAAGGTTTCATTCCGTTTGGACTCCGTTTGATATTCTTTTTCTGCGAAACACTGAAATAGGCAAAAAAACAGCAATTTGGGCAGGGCCTCCGGTTAATAGGTTAGTCCCAAAAGTAATATAAAAGTGTATAAATTATTATAGATATGTTGGAGACGTATCAAGCATCCCCAAGCTTAATTCCTGCTCATCCTCGAGTAGGTAAATGATAAAACAGAATTTTTGATGTGGAATGCTTCCTAACATAATTCTCAATGTAATTTTCTTTATTGTGGCATGAATGTTCAGATCCGAAAGATTCAAGATAAAAGTTTAATATTGACATAAAAATAATAATACTTCAAGCATACTAACTAAGCAATCATGTCTTCTCAAAATAACATGGCCAGAGAAAGTTATCCCTACAAAATCATATAGTCTGGCTATGCTCTATCTTCATCACACAAAATATTAAATCATGCACAACCCCGATGACAAGCGAAGCAATTGTTTCATACTTTTGATGTTCTCAAACTTTTTCAACTTTCAGGCAATACATGAGGGTGAGCCATGGACATAGCACTATAGGTGGAATAGAATGTTGGTTGTGGAGAAGACAAAAAGGAGAAGATAGTGTCACATCAACTAGGCGTATCAACGGGCTATGGAGATGCCCATCAATAGATATCAATGTGAGTGAGTAGGGATTGCCATGCAACGGATGCACTAGAGCTATAAGTGTATGAAAGCTCAACAAAAGAAACTAAGTGGGTGTGCATCCAACTTGCTTGCTCAAGAAGACCTAGAGAAATTTGAGGAAATCCATCATTGGAATATACAAGACAAGTTCAATAATGTAAAATGCCACTAGTTTATGAAAGTGACAACATAGGAGACTCTCTATCATGAAGATCATGGTGCTACTTTGAAGCACAAGTGTGGAAAAAAGATAGTAACATTGTCTCTTCTCTCTTTTTCTCTCATTTTTTATTTGGGCCTTCCTTTTTTTGGCCTCTTTTCTCTTTTTTCGTCCGGAGTCTCATGCCGACTTGTGGGGGAATCATAGTCTCCATCATCCTTTCCTCACTGGGACAATGCTCTAATAATGATGATCATCACACTTCTTTTTACTTACAACTCAAGAATTACAACTCAATACTTAGAACAAAATATGACTCTATGTGAATGCCTCCGGCGGTGTACCAGGATATGCAATGAATCAAGAGTGACATGTATGAAAAAATTATGAATGGTGGCTTTGCCACAAATACGACGTCAACTACATGATCATGCATGGCAATATGACAAGGATGAAGCGTGTCATAACAAACGGAACGGTGGAAAGTGGCATGGCAATATATCTCGGAATGGCTATGGAAATGCCATAATAGGTAGGTATGGTGGCTGTTTTGAGGAAGGTATATGGTGGGTGTATGATACCGGCGAAAAGTGCGCGGTAATAGAGAGGCTAGCAAATGTGGAAGGGTGAGGGTGCGTATATTACATGGACTCAACATTAGTCATAATGAACTCACACACTTATTGCAAAAATGTATTAGTTATCGAAACAAAGTACTACGCGCATGCTCCTAGGGGGATAGATTGGTAGGAAAAGACCATCGCTCGTCTCCGGCCGCCACTCATAAGGAAGACAATCAATAAATAAATCATGCTCTGACTTCATTACATAACGGTTCACCATACATGCATGCTACGGGAATCACAAACTTCAACACAAGTATTTCTCAAATTCACAACTACTCAACAAGCATGACTCTAATATCACCATCTCCTTATCTCAAAACAATTATCAAGTATCAAACTTCTCATAGTATTCAATGCACTTATATGGAAGTTTTTATTATTCCTAAAAGAAAATTACCATGTTGTTCTAAAGGACTCTCAAAATAACATAAGTGAAGCATGAGAGATCAATTATTTCTATACAATAAAACCACCACCGTTCTCTAAAAGATATAAGTGAAGCACTAGAGCAAAAAACTATATAGCTCAAAAGATATAAGTGAAGCACATAGAGTATTCTAATAAATTCTGATTCATGTGTGTCTCTCTCAAAAGGTGTGCACAGCAAGGCTGATTGTGGTAAACTAAAAATAAATAACTCAAATCATACAATACGCTCCAAGCAAAACACATATCATGTGGTGAATAAAAATATAGCTCCAAGTAAAGTTACCGATGAACGAAGACAAAAGAGGGGATGCCTTCCGGGGCATCCCCAAGCTTAGGATTTTTGGTGTCCTTGGATTTTACCTTGGGGTTCCTTGGGCATCCCCAAGCTTAGGCTCTTGCCACTCCTTGTTCCATAATCCATCAAATCTTTACCCAAAACTTGAAAACTTCACAACACAAAACTTAACAGAAAATCTCGTGAGCTCCGTTAGCGAAAGAAAACAAAACACCACTTCAAGGTACTGTAATGAACTCATTCTTTATTTATATTCGTGTTAAACATACTGTATTCCAACTTTTATATGGTTTATAAACTCCATTACTAGCCATAGATTTGTCAAAATAGGCAAACAACACACGAAAAACAGAATCTGTCAAAAACAGAACAGTCTGTAGATATGTAGGTTTCGAATACTTATGGAAACCCCAAAAATTCTAAAATAAATTTCTGGACGTGAGTAATTTATCTATTAATCATATTCAAAACGAATTAACTAAATATCACTCTCCAATAAACAATGGAAGCAATTCTCGAGAGCGCTACAGTTTCTGTTTTTTACAGCAAGATCAAAAAGACTTTCCCCAAGTCTTCCCAACGGTTCTACTTGGCACAAACACTAATTAAACACAAAAAACACAAACAAAACAGAGGATAGATAAATTGTTTATTGAATAACAGCAAGGAAAAATATTGGGTTGTCTCCCAACAAGCGTTTTTCTTTAAAGCCTTTTAGCTAGGCATTGATAATTTTAATGATGCTCACATGAAAGACAAGAATTGAAGCACAAAGAGAGCATCATAAAACATGTGACAAACACACTTAAGTCTAACATAATTCCTATGCATAGGTATTTTATAAGCAAACAAATTATCAAGGCGAACAAAAACAAGCATATGCAAGGGAGAAGAATGAAACAATAGCAATCTCAACATAACGAGAGGTAATTTAGTAACATGAAAATTTCTACAATCATATTTTCCTCTCTCATAATAATTACACTTGGGATCATAGGAAAATTCAACAAAATAGCTATCACATAAAATATTTTGAACACGATCCACATGCATGCAAAGTTGACACTCTTCCAAAACAGTGGGATTAACATTAACTAAAGTCATGACCTCTCCAAACCCACTTTTATCAAAAATTTCATAAGATTGAACATTCTCCAAATATGTGGGATCTAAAGTTGACACTCTTCCAAACCCACTTTCAATAATATTGCAAACACTATTATCAATCTCATATTCATCATGGGGCTTAAATAAATTTTCAAGATCAAAAGAAGAATCACCCCAATCACGATCATTGCAACAAGTAGTAGACATAGCAAAACTAGCATCCCCAAACTTAGAGTTTTGCATATTATAAGCACAATTGATATTAATAGAATTTATACTATCATCATTGCAATCATGCTTTTTATTAAAAGATTCATCGTGAATCACTCCATAAAGTGCTTCATCACAATTTTCAGATTCATGAATTTCAAGCAAAACTTCATAAAGATAATCTAGTGCACAAAACTCACTAGCAATTGGTTCATCATAATTGGATCTCTTAAAAATATTAGCAAGCGGATGAGGATCCATAGATCTTAGGTTCTTTGTTTAGCAATAAATAAACAACTATTCCAACCAAATGAGCAAACGAGCCAAGTAAGACATCAAAGCAAACGAAAAGACGAACAAAAGAAGGGTGAATAAAACGGCAAGGGTGAAGTGGGGGAGAAGGAAAACGAGAGGCAAATGGAAAATAATGTAATGCGAGGGATAAGAGTTTGTGATGGGTACTTGGTATGTCTTGTTTTGTGCGTAGATCTCCCCCGTAACGGCGCCAGAAATCCTTCTTGCTACCTCTTGAGCATGTGTTGGTTTTCCCTTGAAGAGGAAAGGGTGATGCAGCAAAGTAGCATAAGTATTTCCCTCAGTTTTTGAGAACCAAGGTATCAATCCAGTAGGAGACCACGCGCGAGTCACCTCGTACCTACACAAAACAAAAAGAACCTCACAACCAACGCGATAAAGTGGTTGTCAATCCCTTCACGGCCACTTGCAAGAGTGAGATCTGATAGAGATAATAATAATAAGATAAATATTTTTGGTATTTTTGTGATATAGATTGAAAGTAAAGATTGCAAAATAAAATAGATTGGAAACTTATATGATGGATAATAGACCCAGGGCGATAGGTTTCACTAGTGGCTTGTCTCAAGATAGCATAAGTATTACGGTGGGTGAACAAATTACTGTCGAGCAATTGATAGAAAAGCGAATAATTATGAGAATATCTAGGCATGATCATGTATATAGGCATCACGTCCATGACAAGTAGACCGACTCCTACCTGCATCTACTGCTATTACTCCACACATCGACCGCTATCCAGCATGCATCTAGAGTATTAAGTTCATAAGAACAGAGTAATGCTTTAAGCAAGATGACATGATGTAGAGGGATAAACTCATGCAATATGATATAAACCCCATCTTTTTATCCTCGATGGCAACAATACAATACGTGTCGTTTCCCCTACTGTCACTGGGATCGAGAACCGCAGATTTGAACCCAAAGCTAAGCACTTCTCCCATTGCAAGAAAGATCAATCTAGTAGGCCAAACCAAACTGATAATTTGAAGAGACTTGCAAAGATAACCAATCATACATAAAATAATTCAGATAATATTCAAAAATTGTTCATAGATAATCTTGATCATAAACCCACAATTCATCGGATCTCGACAAACACACCGCAAAAGAAGATTACATCGAATAGATCTCCAAGAGAATCGAGGAGAACTTTGTATTGAGATCCAAAGAGAGAGAAGAAGCCGTCTAGCTAATAAATATGGACCCGAAGGACTGAGGTAAACTACTCACACATCATCGGAGAGGCTATGGTGTTGATGTAGAAGCCCTCCGTGATCAATGCCCCCTCTGGCGGAGCACCGAAAAAGGCCCCAATATGGGATCTCACGGGTACAAAAGGTTGCGGCGCTGGAATTAGGTTTTCGTGGTGCTCTCTGATGTTTTCAGGGTACGTAGGTATATATAGGAGGAAGTAGGTCGGTGGACCCACGAGGGGCCCACGAGGGTGGAGGCGCGCCCCCTGTCTCGTGGCCTCCTCGTTGATTGCTTGACATCCACTCCAAGTCCTCTGGAGCACGTTTGTTCCAAAAATCATGCTCCTGAAGGTTTCATTCCGTTTGGACTCCGTTTGATATTCTTTTTCTGTGAAACACTGAAATAGGCAAAAAAACATCAATTTGGGCTGGGCCTCCGGTTAATATGTTAGTCCCAAAAATAATATAAAAGTGTATAAATAATCCCATTAAACATCCAAAACAGAATATATAATAGCATGGAACAATCAAAAATTATAGATATGTTGGAGATGTATCATCGTGAGGTAGAAGCTTCCACTTGGACGGACGAGGTACTCTCCTTCACCTCCATTGGATGGATCTTGCCAATAGACAAGTCTTGGATTGCTTCCAAAGGATCTTTATCTCCTACATAATTTGGCAATTGCTCTACTTGCGAGCCGTTAGATTCATCAAACTTCACATCTATCGTCTCTTCAACCTTTTGGGTGAAATTGTTGTAGACACGGTAAGTGTGAGAGTTTGAGCCATAACCAAGTAGGAAACCTTCATGAGATTTAGAGGCAAATTTGGAACGACGATGCTTATCAAGAATGTAGCACTTTGAGCCGAATACTCGAAAGTATCCAACTTGGGGTTTGTTACCAGTGAGGAGCTCTTATGCCATCTTGCCGAGTAGCTTGTGAAGATACAGGCGATTTGTTGCATGACAAGCTCTCTCAACCGCTTCCGGCCAAAAGTGTTTTGGAGTCTTGTACTCATCAAGCATCGTTCTTGCCATCTCAATAAGAGTTTGGTTCTTCCTCTCAAGAACTCCATTTTGTTGAGGCGTGTACGTAGCCGAGAACTCTTGTGAAATCCCTTCTTCGTCAAGAAAGGTATCCACATTTGCGTTCTTGAACTCCGTTCCATTGTCACTCCGAGCCTTCTTGATCTTCACTTCAAATTGATTTTGGGCGTTCCTAGCGAAGGTTTTGAAGATCTTTTGGACCTGTGATTTATCATCAAGAAATAACACCCATGTAAATCTTGAAAAATCATCGACTATGACTAGACCAAATGAGTTACCACTGAGACTCGTGTAGGCATTGGGACTAAAGAGATCCATGTGAAGTAGCTCGAGCGGTCTTCTCGTGGTCATGATGTTCTTCATGGGGTGGCTTCCTCCAACTTGTTTTCCTGCTTGACAAGCACTACAAAGTCTATCCTAGTTAAATATAACATCTTTTACTCCAAGGATATGATCACCTTTAATAAGCTTATCAAGATTTCGCATGCCCACATGACCTAACCTTCTATGCCACAACCAGTCTTTCGAGGATTTAGCAATTAGGCAACTTCTAGGTTGAGCCTTTCTAGTGAAATCAACAATATATAGATCACCTCTACATGTACCGGTAAAGACCATTTTATGATTATCTCTACGAAACACTTGGCAATCTACTTCAGTAAATAGGACATTGAAACCAAAGTCAGCAAGTCTAGATACGGAAAGTAAATTGTAGCCAAGAGATTCAACGAGCATAACATTTTGTATATAGCTATCATGTGAGATGGCCACCTTACCAAGGCCAACCGCCTTACCCTTTGAGTTGTCACCAAAAGTGACATACTTTCGAGGGCCGTCGTTTTTAGCAAGCTCACAAAACATATCTTTGTCTCCGGTCATATGATCGGTACACCCACTATCAAGAACCCATTCCTTTCCTCCAACCATGTAGCCGCGAAGATTTGCCATAAGATCAAAGTGTCTCATAGACTCGTCGAGATCAAGGTCACTATCATCATCCTGGTCATAGTATGCATGTTCAACATCGTCTTGTGATGGATCAATTCCTAGAGAGGGCAATTCATTAGATAAATGGTCATCACAATAGTCATCTTTAATGCCTTCGGAGATGATATTGCTAATGATTCCAACACCTCCTTTGGCACTCGTAAGATTAGTAAGCTCAAATAGACAATCACCAATTTTGGGATCATTGGAACTCATCTTACTCAAGGTAATAGACTTATGAAGGATCTCATCTAAGTTTTTCAAGGAATAGTTTGGAAATTGTTCCTCAAGGAATCTCCATATGGTGTAGGCACAATCAAGAGCAGGCAAGCTATCAAGCAAGTATCTAGGCAAACCTCTAGTGATGAAATTGACAGTTCTAAGATTACGGATCATGTCAATAGACTCATCAAGGGTAGGATGTAAAGGATCGACATGAGGTGCACAAGGGCTAGTAATGTACTTGTTCAAATGATATTCATTGAAAATCTCAAGCATCTCAATTTTCCACTCATGAAAGTACTCTCCATCAAGAATAGGCACTCTACGTCTAAGACTCCCCAATGTAGACTCATCCATCTTCCTCCAAAGGTGTTTAAACCAAAGCAATGGAGACCAATGCTCTGATACCAATTGAAAGGATCGAGAAGATGTGTCTAGAGGGGGGGTGAATAGACTCTTAACAAGAAAAAGTTGCAGTTTATATTTTCTTCATGTTAAGGTAGAGTTTTAGCACAAGTTTAAACATTCACAATCACTACAAAAATATGACACTTCTATGACGATAATTGTGACAAAACCCGGTATCATCATAGATGTGGTGGGCTCCTACTTCTATGACAAAAAATCATGACAGAAAATGGGCTTTTCGTCCTGGGCGGGCCGGAGACGCAGCTGCATGACATTCTTTGGGCCGTCCATGACAGAAAAAACTGTTGGGGAACGCAGTAATTTCAAAAAAATTCCTACGCACACGCAAGATCATGGTGATGCATAGCAACGAGAGGGGAGAGTATGATCTACGTACCCTTGTAGATCGCAACGGAAGCGTTGACACAACATAGAGGAAGTAGTCGTACGTCTTCTTCCTGATCCGACCGATCCAAGCACCGTTACTCCGGCACCTCCGAGTTCTTAGCACATGTACAGCTCGATGACGCTCCTCGGGCTCCGATCCAGCAAAGCTTCGGGGATGAGTTCCGTCAGCACAACGGCGTGGTGACGATGATGATGTTCTACCAACGCAGGGCTTCGCCTAAGCACTACAACTATATGATCGAGGTGGAATATGGTGGCAGGGGGCACCGCACACGGCTAAGGAACGATCACGTGGATCAACTTGTGTTTCTAGAGGTGCCCCCCTGCCCCCGTATATAAAGGATCCAAGGGGGGGTGCGGCCGGCCATAGGAGGCGCGCAGGAGGAGTCCTACTCCTACCGGGAGTAGGACTCCCCCCCCCAATCCTTGTCCTACTAGGAGAGGTGGAGGGAGAATAGGAAGGGGGGCGCCGCCCCTCCCTCCTTGTCCAATTCGGACTAGGGGGAGAGGGGGCGCGCGGCCTGCCCTGGCAGCCCCTTCCTCTTCTCCACATTAGGCCCATGAGGCCCATTAACCCCCCGGGGGGTTCCGGTAACCCCCGGTGCTCCGGTTTTATCTGATACTCTTCCGGAACCCTTCCGGTGTCCGAATATAGTCATCCAATATATCAATCTTTATGTCTCGACCATTTCGAGACTCCTCGTCATGTCCGTGATCACATCCAGGACTCCGAACTAACTTCGGTACATCAAAATGCATAAACTCATAATAACTGTCATCGTAACATTAAGCGTGCGGACCCTACGGTTCGAGAACAATGTAGACATGACCGAGACACGTCTTCGGTCAATAACCAACAGCGGGACCTGGATGCCCATATTGGCTCCTACATATTCTACGAAGATCTTTATCGGTCAGACCGCATAACAACATACGTTGTTCCCTTTGTCATCGGTATGTTACTTGCCCGAGATTCGATCGTTGGTATCCAATACCTAGTTCAATCTCGTTACCGGAAAGTCTCTTTACTCGTTCCGTAATACATCATCTCGCAACTAACTCATTAGTTGCAATGCTTGCAAGGCTTATGTGATGTGCATTACCGAGAGGGCCCAGAGATACCTCTCCGACAATCGGAGTGACAAATCCTATTCTCGAAATACACCAACCCAACATCTACCATTGGAGACACCTGTAGAGCTCCTTTATAATCACCTAGTTACGTTGTGATGTTTGGTAGCACACAAAGTGTTCTTCCGGTAAACGGGAGTTGCATAATCTCATAGTCATAGGAACATGTATAAGTCATGAAGAAAGCAATAGCAACATACTAAACGATCGAGTGCTAATGCTAATGGAATGGGTCATGTCAATCAGATCATTCAACTAATGATGTGACCTCGTTAATCAAATAACAACTCTTTGTTTATGGTTAGGAAACATAACCATCTTTGATTAACGAGCTAGTCAATTAGAGGCATACTAGTGACACTTAGTTTGTCTATGTATTCACACATGTATTATGTTTCCGGTTAATACAATTCTAGCATGAAAATAAACATTTATCATGATATAAGGAAATAAATAATAACTTTATTATTGCCTCTAGGGCATATTTCCTTCAGTCTTGAAAGTGTGTTATATCGACTAAAGGGGGGGTGAATAGGCGATTTTTATGAAAGTCTTCAAAACGTGAGAGTTCTGAAGACAAACAGTACAGATATGCCTATCACTTAAGCAGCGGAAGTTAGATTACACTAGGCAAGTCATAATCAAGTATTCAGTAGAGTGAAAGCACAATGACAAGCAGCTTTAGTGTAATAAGGATCAGGTAGGAAGAAGTTATGAAGCCAATCAAATCATACAATTATGTTGTGAAGACAAAAGATAGAGCAAGCATGCAATGGCTTCACAATGAATAACAGTAAGTTGAAGGGAAGTGAAGATGAAACCAGTGATACGTTGAAGACAATGATTTGTTGGACCAGTTCCAGTTGCTGTGACAACTGTACGTCTGGTTGGAGCGGCTAGGTATTTAAACCAAAAAGACACACAGTCCCGGACACCCAGTCCTGAACACGCAGCTCAGGACACCCAGTCCTCGCCGTTTTCTCCTTGAGCTAAGGTCGCACAGACCTCGCCCAATCACTCTGGTAAGTCTTCAAGGTAGACTCCCAAACCTTCACAGACTTCGTTCACCGGCAATCCAGAATTTCTCTTGGATGCTCAGAACGCGAGCCTAACCGTCTGGAGGATGCACAGTCCTCAAGTGTAATAAGTCTTCAGATCACTCAGACACGAAGACTTAAGTGATGCCCAATTTGCCCTGGCTCTGGGTGGTTAGGCTTTTCTCCTCGCTGGGAATGTTCTATCAAAGGCTTCGAGGTGGGTTGCTCTCAAACGACAAAAGTCGTGCACTGAAATCTGAGCAGCCAATCGTTTATGGTTGTAGGGATGGACTATTTATAGCCACTGGGCAACCCGACCTGATTTGTCCGAAATGACCCTGGGTCACTAAGGAACTGACACGTGTTCCAACGGTCAGCTTTCGAACTCACATGGAAACTTTACTTGGGCTGCAAGTAAAGCCGACTTGTCCGACTCTGGACAAGATTTGCTCTCATAGTCTTCGCTCGAAGACATAGGATTTGAATTAGGCATCACTTCAGTCATTCTGACTGGTTCTCTTGGACCCCACTTAACAGTACGGTGGTTCCTATGACTCAACACAAATGAAATAAACTACGAAGGATCTAAGTCTTCGAGTTCCATAGGCTTCGCGTGGTGTCTTCTTTTGTCATAGTCTTCAATGTGAATATCTTCATGTACCACCATTGTCTTCAATGTCTTCATACATTTTTAGGGCTCATCTCTGGTAGTAAAACCGAATCAATGAGGGACTTCTACCTGTGTTATCCTGCAATTCTCACAAACACATTAGTCCCTCAACTAGGTTTGTCATCAATACTCCAAAACCAACTAGGGGTGGCACTAGATGCACTTACAATCTCCCCCTTTTTGGTGATTGATGACAAACTAGTTGAAGTTTTCAACGGGGAACATAATTTGTGAAATTGTAAAGGAATTTTCTTCATAAGCTGCAAGGGCTCCCCCTGAAGATGTGCATATAAGTAATTTTCTTCTTGAATGCAAATGCACATGGCAGGTTGTACTTGTGGAGATCCACTTCAACTTATGATGACAATCCACTATGCATGTAAGAGTATACGAAGATAATGACATGCATAATGGAAAATGGACGTCTGCAGAATGATCTAAGTGTGGAATTTATCGTCGCACATGCGGAATTTATCTTCACGAAAACAGAGTGACAAACAGGTAGCAGACGACCATCAAGTCTAAGTGTTACAACTCAAAGAAGCAAATGTAGCAAAAACGGGAGTTGTAAGCACGAAGCAAAATGTAGCAAAATATGAAGGCACCCGCCCATAGTGACCCGCTTGAAGACTATAAACATCATATGCTTCTCCCCCTTTTGTCAGTGATGACCAAAAAGGTTTGAAGACATAGATTTTTCTACGCGTTCCCAGGCGCAGCAGGGTCGGTGGGGGTGGGTGGTGGTGCAGACGAGCTTGGTGCAGATTCGACGCACGCTGAAGTAGGTGGAGGTGATGTAGCATCGTCTTCTTCTTCAATAATCCGGGCAGACACCGTGGCAGCAGAGGAAGAGAACTCCGAATCTTTAAGTGATGGTGTGCTTCGCATCACAGCTCTTCTAGGAGGTGTGGAGTCAAACTTGAATCGCTCTTTGAAGCCATCCTCTTGAAGTTCAGCTTCAGGGCACATCATTGTGAGGCCTTTCCGAGTGCAGCGACAGGTTTCGTGTGCGACGAATGCATTCTTGGTTGCCAGATTTCTGATGCGATTGATGTCTTCCATGATGCTTCTCATCTGCCTCTTGAGCCAGTCGTGATGCCTATCTTGCTTTTGGTGAAGAGCCACAAGAAGCTCTCAGTCATTGAGGGAACGAGCGCGCTTCTTGGGTCTTTGAGCAGCTGTGCTGTCAGTGGCTTCAGTGGATGCAGGTGCACGTGTGGTACTAGCCAGCGGATACACTCTGGAGATGGCTTCAACACCTTCTGATAGTGCGTTATATCGACTAGAGGGGGGGTGAATAGGCGATTTTTATGAAAGTCTTCAAAACGTGAGAGTTATGAAGACAAACAGTGAAGATTATGCCTATTACTATGCAGCGGAAGTTAGATTACACTAGGCCAGCCATAGTCATGTATTCAATAGAGTGAAAGCGCAATGACAAACAGCTTCAGTGTAATAAGGATCAGGTAGGAAGAAGGTATGAAGCCGAACAGATCATACATTCATGTTGTGAAGACAAAAGATAAAGCAAGCATGCAATGGCTTCATAATGAATAACTGTAAGTGAAAGGAAGTGAAGATCAAACCAGTGACACGTTGAAGACAATGATTTGTTGGACCAGTTCCAGTTGCTGTGACAACTGTATGTCTGGTTGGAGCGGCTAGGTATTTAAACCAAAGGACACACAGTCCCGGACACCCAGTCAAGGACACTTAGTCCAAGACACCCAGTCCTCACCGTTTTCTCCTTGAGCTAAGGTCACACAGACCTCGCTCAATCACTCAGGTAAGTCTTCAAGGTAGACTCCCAAACCTTCACAGACTTCGTTCACTGGCAATCCACAATTTCTCTTGGATGCTCAGAACGCGACGCCTAACCGTCTGGAGGATGCACAGTCCTCAAGTGTAATAAGTCTTCAAATCACACAGACACGAAGACTTAAGTGATGCCCAATTTACTCTGGCTCTGGGTGGTTAGGGATTTTCTCCTCACTAGGAATTTTTCTCTCAAAGGCTTCGAGGTGGGTTGCTCTCAAACGACAAAAGCCGTGCACTGAAATCTGAGCAGCCAACCGTTTATGGTTGTGGGGGTGGACTATTTATAGCCACTTGGCAACCCGACCTGATCTGTTCGAAATGACCCTGGGTCACTAAGGAACTGACACGTGTACCAACGGTCGAATTTTGAACTCACACGGCAACTTTACTTGGACTACAAGTAAAGCTGACTTGTCTGACTCTGGACAAGATTTTCTCTCAAAGTCTTCGCTTGAAGACATAGGATTTGAATTGGGCATCACTTCAGTCATTCTGACTGGTTCTTTGGGACCCCACTTAATAGTACGGTGATTCCTATGACACAACATAAATGAAATAAAACTACGAAGGATCTAAGTCTTCGAGTTCCATAAGCTTCATAGGGAGTCTTCTCATGTCATTGTCTTCAATATGAATATCTTCATAAACCACCATTGTCTTCAATGTCTTCGTACATTTTCAGGGGTCATCTCTGGTAATAAAACCGAATCAATGAGGGACTTCTACCTGTGTTTTCCTGCAATTCTCACAAACACGTTAGTCCCTCAACTAGGTTTGTCGTCAATACTCCAAAACCAACTAGGGGTGGCACTAGATGCACTTACAATCTCCCCCTTTTTGGTGATTGATGACAAACTAGTTGAAGTTTTCAACGGGGAACATAATTTGTGAAATAGTAAAGGAATTTGTCTTCATAAGTTGCAAGGGCTCCCCCTGAAGATGTGCATATAAGTAATTTGCCTTTTGAATGCAAATGCACATGGCAGGTTGTACTTGTGGAGATCCACTTCAACTTATGATGACAATCCACTATGCATGTGAAAGTATATGAAGATAATGACATGCATAATGGAAAATGGATGTCTTCAGTAAGAGATGAGTGCGGAATTTATCGTCGCACATGCGGAATTTATCTTCGCATAACGGAGTGACAAGCAGGTAGCAGACGGCCATCAAGGCTAAGTGTTACAACTCAAAGAAGCAAATGTAGCAAAAAAACGGGAGTTGTAAGCACGAAGCAAAATGTAGCAAAATATAGAGGCACCCGCCCAAAGTGACCCGCTTGAAGACTATAAACATCATGCTTCTCCCCCTTTTGTCAGTGATGACCAAAAAGGTTTGAAGACATAGAGTTTTCTACGCGTTCTCAAGCGCAGCAGGGTCGGTGGAGTTGTTTGGTGGCGGTGCAGATGAGCTTGGTGCAGATTCGACGTGTGTTGAAGCAAGTGGAGATGATGTCGCGTCGTTGTCTTCTTCAATAATCCGGGCAGACACGGTGGCAGCAGAAGAAGAGAATTCTGACTCTTCAAGTGATGGTGTGCTTCACATCACCGCTCTTCTTGGAGGCGTGGAGTCAAATTGGAATCTCTCTCTGAAGCCATCCTCTTGCAGTTCAGCTTCATTGCTCATCATGGTGAGGCCTTTCCAAGTGCGGCGACAGGTCTCGTGTGCGACAAACGCATTCTTGGTTGCCATATTTCTGATGCGATTGACGTCTTGCATGATGCTTCTCATCTGCCGTTTGAGCCAGTCGTGATGCCTATCTTGCTTTTGGTGAAGAGCCACAAGAAGCTCTCGGTCATTGAGTGCTCGAGTGCGCTTCTTGGGTCTCTGGGCAGCTGTGCTGTCAGTGGCTTCAGTTGATGCAGGGGCACGTGTGGTGCCAGCCATTGGATACACTCGGGAGAGAGCTTCAACACCTTCAATATTTTGAGTGAAGCTCTGGTGTTCTGCATTTTGAAGACTTAATGGTTGCTTGCTAGGCTCTGGATATATTGCTTCAGCAGATGTGTCCACATTTGGCAAAAATATCCTATGGTTGCGGGCTGAGGGTTGATAGGAGATTGCAGAGTGAAGCTTGATCAACCTCATAACCCAAGGAGCATAGAACTTCAATCCAAACAGTTCTGAGGCAGACGCTGCAAAGTGACGGATGAAGAGATCCTGTGCATTGAAGCATTTACCATGTAGAATGCAGACGATGAGAGTCTTCATTGCACCATCAATTGTCGCATATCGAGAGTGTCCCTTTACAGGCCATAGAGTCCGCCTTATGATATGATATATTGTTCTGGGCAAGTACTCTAAGTCTTCAACGAAGAACCTAGTTGGATAGGGTGCATTTGGAGGCAGTGGCTTCATCATTGAGAGCATCTGACTCATATCTGGCTCAGGACGCTGAAATATGCTCTCAATTGCTTCAGCATGGAGTTGGCACCCTTCTTCAAAGAATTCGCCAGGAGTGGGAAGGCCGGTAAGCTCAATTAGGTCGAAAGCATTGGCTTCATGATGGATATTACCTGTCATCCACTCCAGAATCCATGTCTTCGGATCTCTGTTATAGCCTTTGATATGCAAAGTGGCATAGAACTGGAGCAGAAGCTCTTCGTTCCAGTGCTCTTCATCAGTGATAAATGGCAGCAAACCCACTTGCTTGAAGCAATCCAGTGCTTCTTCCAGACCAGGCAGACCTGCAACAGCTTCAACCTCAAGGTGCTTGTGAGGAAAGATGCGGCCTTGGTTGTATAGGATGCATGAATAATAGCTGCGCTGTTGATGGCTCCAGAACCTATCTGATACAATCCGTTCCCTTGAATAAGGGTTCTTGGAGCGGTCGAAAAATGTGTTATCTGCCCTGAAGCCGTTGATGTTGAAGGAACCAGGAGCTGATGCAGGACCTGGGAACCTTGGCAGTCGTGGGATCGGCTTCTGGACCTGGGGTCTGTACGCAATATGATAGTTGAATTGTGGTCCTGCAGCAGACTCAGGCACAGAATGTTCAGGAGCAGTAGCTTCATTGTCTTCTGAAGCTATTGTTGGGTTGGGCTCCACATTTGCTTCGGCGTTGTTTGTGGCAGCCTCAACATTTGCAGACTCAGGCACGTTCTCCTGGAGAACTGCTTCTTGTTGGTGTGGGGGAGTTGGAGCTTGTGGTGTCTCTGCATGCTCTTCGGCTGATGCAGCCGGAATGTCGTCAGCAGTCGGAGCCCTTGGCCCTTTGGCAAGCCTACGGAATTTGGGCGACGCTTGTGGAGTTGCAGTGGGCTGTGGCTCATCTTCCTCCTGTGGGCGATCTGCCCATGATGCTTCTTGTGTGATTGGCGTCAAGGGACGACCAATACTGATCAGTTCGCTTGTCTCAAGCTGCGGAAGGGCTGCATCACCTTGCACATTGTCTTGGAGACCAATGTCTTCAGTAGCGTAGGGTTCGTCTGATGGTATGTCTTCAGTGTTGGGTTCATGCACAGTCAACTGACGATCTTCGTCAGGATAGCGGATGGAGAGGGGTTCAACTGTCAAGGGCTCTGTGGGAGCAGCCCGAGATTTCTTGGTCTTGCGCTTCTTGATGATGGGTTTAGAAGGAGAGGCTTCAGAATGTTTTCTCTTCTTAGCTTCAGCCTCTGCAGTCCGTGTCTTCTTGTGCTGTGAGGCGGTTGATCGACTCTTTGGCTTCGAGCCAGTCGTTGCAGCGGGGAAGACAATCGGAGCAGTTTCTGACCTTGGCGCTTCAGGTTCAGGCACAGCAGCCTTCTTTTTCTTCTTCGCGGCCATCCTGGGGTCAATGCCGGGACGCCCAAGTGCCTTGCATTTCTTTGCCTCATTGTAGGCCTGCACGCAGCGATCAGCCAAATTCTTCATGCGTTCTCGCGAGCCTTGAGCTTCGGCACGCGTCTTCAGGAAGTTCTCTTTCAGCTCGTGCAACATGATCTTGAAGTTTCTCACTTCTTGCACACTGAGCTTGGCCACGTGCTTCTTGAACTGAGCCTTTTCATGATCAATTTTCTGCTTTAGTTCTACAATTCGCTGGGCTATTGCAAGTTCTGAAGCAATTGCACCTTGAAAGGCAACGCTGAGGCCTATGGGTAGCTGTAGATCATTGAAGCTTATGTCTGGTGTGTCAAACCATTCATCGATGAAGTTGTGGATGATGGTGACATCAAACAGAGGCGGTTGATCGACTCAAGAGCATCATCTCCAAGATCTTCATCGCTTGAGAGATCAATGGCTTCGCAGCGCAGAATGTCAGCAGCTGTGAGCTCTTTGCCTGTGTGTGGCTGAGGCTTCTTGGCTTCTTGGGGCTTGGACACTCGTGATAAGCCTTCTGACTGCACACTGGCTTCAGGAGGTGTAGTTGCTAAAGGCTTCACTCTTACGATCTTGGGAGAAGCGACTGGCTTTGAAGCTTTTGGCTTCTTCTGCTTCGGCTTCGGCGCAGCAGGGGTGTCATCTGACTCAGTATCTGCTGGAGGGTCATTCACAGCAGTCCCTTGGACTAGGATGCGAGTGATGAGGCCTGCAAGATTGGCATACGGCCCGATGATATTGGGATCGGCGTTGCATGTGCCATCTGCCCTTGGTGAGGAGGGACCAGGGTTGAAGTCAAGCCCAAATTTCTTCTTATTTATCTTCGCTGATTGTTGTGCAAACTGAAAGTTGCGCTTGAAGAGATTATCATCGCGGCACCAGAGAAGTGATGACGGATGTGCCTCAGCTGGTTGTGGTCCTCTCACCATGCATGGATAGAAGCCTTGAGCAATGGCTTCGACTCTGGACCTGGGTACGAGATTTTTGTATAGTACGTCTCCCCACGGTCTCTTGATGGCGCACTTCTCCGCATATTCCTGAGTGACGAAGCGGTAGTGGAACCATTGCTCTGCCCAATATCTTCGAATCCATTGGATTCGTGTCTTGCGCTGACCATAGCTTTCTTCAGGATCAGTTTTGTACATCTCTGCCAATTCATCAGGCAGATCTTTGGACGTTTCACCACGTCGCTGTCTGCCTCCCTTCCTTGCTGCAGTTTCTGAAGCCATGAATAACTTGGAAGGCTTCAAGATGTTCAAAGGCTTCAAGGGCTTCCTTTTGCAAGAACTGGCTTCAGGAGAGTTGATGTGAAGCTGCAAGTATTCTGCAAATGAATGCAGACTATGAGAACCAAAGGATTCTCCCACGGACATGTACCTGTGACAGCATTAAGGTGCGAGGGAAGGGGAAGAGGTCATATGCATTCTCAGAAGATTTTGAAGATAAATTGGTTTAGAAGACATAGACCTCATTGTGCGAAGACATTCACTCACAGATAAGAAGTTGGTTCCAGATTTGTACGAACCCACAGATTAGTACAAGTGAGGAATATAACTACCTTATGAAGCACAAGTGAATATACTAGGCATGTCATGAGCTGTAGCGAGATAACTAACTGATGTGAAGAGAAACTCCTTATGGCAGAAAGTGACTGAGCTACGGGATCAAAAGAGGCAGTAAAAAGAGGTTTTATTTACCACACTTGGAACTGCTAGACGAAGTGAGAGTTGAGGCCGAGCAGTTCGATCCTTCGTGCCCTAACTTGGCGACGGAAGACACCTACGGCGACGGCGGAGAGAGCGATGTCCGCTGTCGGCGTGAAAACGGCGTCGGAGAGGTTGCGGCAGTGAAGCGCTTCGTCGCCGGCGTCGTCGAGTGCTAGCGGTGGCGCTAGGGTTCGTGCGAGGGTGGAAGAAGGAGGTAATGACCTCAGTGAATCGTGTATTTATAGGGATAGAGGCGGCACTGCGCTATTACGCAGGTACCCCTGGCGGTTCGCATTTGAGGCACGCGTGGCCAGTTAGAGGAAGATTGGGATTTGTTCCACGTCCCACGCACGCCTAAATTGTCGGGCGGTCGTTCCTGCTTCTCCGGATCTTATGTGGAGGAATGAGCATTAAAAACGGACTTTTATGGTTGTCACTATCTCTTCAGCTGACAAAGACACAGTGAAGACATTTGACAGTTTCAACAGAATGCATATGACTTGGAGAGATAGAGTTTGAGATTGAAAGCATAGAGAGGTTAGGGTCCGATCACATTCACTTAGTTCAAAAGATTCAACCAAGAAGACATAGCTATAAGTGAATGCTGTAGAGGACAGAACATCAGTACACATATATCCATATAATCAACGCAGTGAAGATAATCATGAAGACATACTGAGAATGAAGCCAAACCAAATGTGAAGACATTGAGAGGTAACGCCATGAGAGAAACTTCAAAATGGAACGTTTGGTGGTGGCGTTACCCACCGTATAGGAAGTATTAGACCCAGACACGGCGCACAATTATCGTGGCGCTCCGAAGTCAAATTCCCCATTAATGTATTCACACTTAGAATGTATGTCTTCATTGTTTGAAGATATACGCTACTTCGTGTGTTGCACATCTAAGTCATCAATATGCTTAAGTGTTAGGATGTGTGCCTGATCACAGGACATTTGAGGATTCCAAGATATTTAGCTCACACCGTAACTTGCAAAATCTCTTCTCATCCAAGGGCTTGGTGAAGATATCTGCCAATTGCTCTTCAGTGTTGACGTGTATGATATCAATGTCTTCCTTCACAACATGATCTCTGAGAAAGTGATGACGAATTTCAATGTGCTTTGTCTTCGAGTGCTGAACTGGGTTGTTGGCAATCTTGATGGCGCTTTCGTTGTCGCAGTAAAGTGGCACTTGCTTCAGATGAATGCCATAATCCTTGAGTGTTTGCTTCATCCACAGAAGCTGAGCGCAGCAAGATCCAGCAGCAATGTATTCAGATTCAGCAGTGGAGAGTGATACACAGTTCTGCTTCTTTGAAGACCAACATACAAGTGATCGTCCCAGAAAGTGACATGTTCCTGATGTAGACTTGCGATCAACTTTGTCACCAGCATAATCAGCATCCGAAAATCCAACCAAATCAAACTCTGAGCCCTTTGGATACCATAATCCTAGAGTTGGGGTGTGAGCCAAATATCGAAGAATTCGCTTCACAGCTAAGTGATGCGACTCCTTTGGTGTCGCTTGAAATCGAGCACACATGCAAACACTAAGCATGATATCTGGCCTAGATGCACATAAATAAAGCAAAGACCCAATCATGGAGCGGTATACCTTTTGATCGAACTCTTTACCATTATCGTCGGGACCCAGATGATGCTTGGCTGGCATTGGTGTTGTGAAGCCTTTGCAGTCTTGCATACCGAACTTCTTCAGGCACTCTTTAAGATATTTCTCTTGAGATATGAAGATGCCATTGCGTTGTTTCCGTGTTTGAAGACCGAGGAAGAACTTCAGCTCCCCCATCATGGACATCTGATATTGCTCTTGCATCATATATCCAAACTCTTCACTATACTTCTGATTGGTGCAACCGAAGATAATGTCATCCACATATATTTGGCACACAAACAGTTCACCGTCATATGTCTTCGTGAAAAGAGTGGGATCCAGGGAACCAGGTATGAAGCCTTTGCTTTTCAGAAAGTACTTGAGTGTATCATACCAGGCCCTAGGGGCTTGTTTGAGGCCATACAGTGCCTTGTTGAGCTTGTATACCATGTCAGGATGTTTTGGATTTTCAAAGCCAGGTGGTTGTGCAACATACACTTCTTCTTCAATCTTGCCATTGAGAAAGGCACTTTTCACATCCATCTGATAGAGAAGTATGTTATGATGATTTGCATAGGCCAGCAGTATGCGTATGGCTTCAAGCCTAGCCACAGGAGCAAATGTTTCATCGAAGTCAATGCCCTCCACTTGAGTATATCCTTGAGCAACGAGACGAGCTTTGTTTCTGACAACTTGACCATGCTCATCTTGCTTGTTGCGATATATCCATTTGGTGCCTATTATGTTGTGCTTCCGTGGATCAGGACGCTTAACCAGTTCCCATACATTATTCAGCTCAAACTGTTGAAGCTCTTCTTGCATAGCTTGAATCCATTCAGGTTCCATGAAGGCTTCTTCAACTTTCTTGGGTTCTGATATTGAGACGAATGCGAAATGCCCACAGAAGTTTGTTAGCTGAGTTGCCCTTGAACGAGTGAGTGGACCAGGTGCATTGATGCTGTCAAGTATTTTGTCAATTTGTACTTCATTTGCAACACGAGGGTGTGTGGGGCGAAGACTTTGCTCTTGCTGATCTATGTGGTCATTTGAAGGTATATCTTCAGGCTGAGCATTGTTTTCATGTGGATCAGGTGCTGAGATGATAAGTTCTTCTTCAGGATGGGCTTCAGAAGGTACAATTTCTCCAGTTCCCATAAGCTTGATGGATTCATTTGCTGGAACTTCATCTAGCACATTTGGCAATTGCTCTCTTTGTGATCCATTGGTTTCATCAATTCGCACATCCACTGTTTCAACCACTTTGTAGTGGAAGAGATTGAAGACTCTGTAGGAGTGTGAATCCTTTCCATATCCAAGCATGAAGCCTTCATGTGCTTTTGGTGCAAACTTTGAGGTGTGATGTGGGTCCTTGATCCAGCATTTTGCGCCAAATACTCAGAAATAACTAACATTTGGCTTCTTGCCAGTTAGGAGTTCATAAGATGTCTTGTTCAGAAGCTTGTGAAGATAAACACGATTGATTGTATGGCATGCAGTATCAATGGCTTCAGTCCAGAATTTTCTTGGAGTCTTGTATTCATCTAGCATTGTTCTGGCCATCTCAATGAGTGTTCTGTTCTTGCGTTCGACGACGCCATTCTGCTGTGGCGTGTATGGAGCTGAGAATTCATGTGTGATCCCCAAGGTATCCAGATATGTATCAAGGCCAGTGTTCTTGAATTCAGTGCCATTGTCACTTCTGATGTGCTTTATCTTGGCGCCAAAATTGTTCATAGCTTGATTTGCGAAGCGTCTGAAGACATCCTGCACTTTAGTCTTGTAAAGGATTATGTGCACCCAAGTATATCTAGAATAATCATCAACAATTACGAAGCCATAGAGGCAAGCAGAAGTAGTAAAAGTTGAGTAGTGAGTGGGACCGAAAAGATCCATGTGAAGCAGTTCGAAGGGTTGAGTAGTGGTCATGATTGTCTTCGAGGGATGTTTTGCCCTTGTCATCTTCCCTGCTTCACAGGCACCGCATAAGTGATCTTTCTTGAACTTGACGCCCTCGATGCCTATGACATGCTTCTTCTTTGCAAGGGTGTGGAGGTTCCTCATGCCAGCATGCCCAAGCCTTCGATGCCAAAGCCAGCATTCTGAAGCTTTTGCAAGAAGACATACTGCAAGTTGTGGTCCTGCTGAGAAATCTACCACATACAAATCACCCTTCCGATACCCTTCAAACACTAGAGATTTGTCAGATTCCATTAGCACCAGGCAGCGATATTTGCCAAACATTACAATCATATTTAAGTCGCAAAGCATTGAGACAGACATTAAGTTGAAGCCAAGGGATTCAACAAGCATGACTTTATCCATGTGTTGATCCTTTGAGATTGCAACTCTACCTAGACCCAATACCTTACTTTTACCAGTGTCAGCGAATGTAATGTGGCTCTTGTCGGATGGACGTAAAGTTGAGTCCATAAGAAGGCTTCTTCTGCGAGTCATGTGATTTGTACACCCACTGTCAATAATCCATTCTGAAGACTTTGAAGTCGCTGGTATCGTACCCTACAGTGCAGTTAGGGGGATAGGCTTCACGAAGAGTGTTGTGAAGCATAAACATTTGACGAACCAGTGGGTTATGAAAACTTAGATCCAGATTAGGACTAATGGGGAGAGTAGCATGCGATTCAGGAACGAAGTACATAATGATGCCATTTGGGCAGTTTATCATGCTCCCCACAAGATTTTTATGGTCCCCAGCAATAGCATCAGAAGATTTTGTTTTTGTGCTGGAGACCTTTCCCTGCAAAAGAGAGTTAAGCTTTCTTAACCACCCACATCTTCAAGGGTGGCTTAGAAGCTATAAGTCTAAGTGCAGCATCTGAGAATTTTGGCTTCGAAGCCTTAGCAAACAGTCTAGCAGGGGGACAATGATACTCATAGGCATAAGCAGAATAATTTTTGGTCATATGAACATGACGGTTCGTTGAACCGCTCTCATATTCATATGCCTGAGTATGGTTTCCCTGCAAAACATTTGCGTCAGTGTGACTCAGGTGAGTCCTCTGTCTGTATGAAGCCTTTGGACCATATGAAGCCTTTGGTCTGAGGTTTGTCTTCTTCAAGTGAGGTGTCATGAAGACATTCACAGAAAGATTTTCCAGACATGTTTTCGGAATCCAGATCTTCTTCATAGGGGGTCCATTCCTGCAGTTAGTACCAATGTACCTGGCAAACACTTCACCATTCTGATTCTTAAACAGTTTATAGTTTGCATCAAAGGATTCATCAATGATAATTGGGTTAGCACAAGTGAAGCCAGACAGATTGGATGGATCTACTGAGGATTCCTTTGCAGCAACCCATGTGGTTTTGGGGTACTGCTCAGGTTTCCAGTAAGAGCCATCTGCATTAATTTTCCTCACGAACCCAACACCCTCTTTCCTAGGGTTTCGGTTCAGAATCTGCTTCTTAAGGACATCACATAATGTCTGATGCCCTTTAAGACTTTTGTACATCACTGTTTCAAGCAATGTCTTCAACCTAGCAATCTCATCAGCAATAGCAGTGGTATCCTCAGCAGAGGGGTTAGTTACCACATCAACAGTTGAAGATATTGGAACAGTAGTAGCAGTGGAACATTCAGCAACAGAAGTAGCATTATCACGCTCAATGCATTTAATACATGGTGGTTCAAATCCTTCCTGAGCGGGACTGATCTGTTCGGCGCGAAGTGACTCGTTTTCCTTTTGAAAATCTTCATGAGCCACCCTCAATTTCTCAAGTTCTTGCTTCCTTTGAAGATAATCATAGGAAAGCTTTTCATGAGTTGTTGAGAGAGTATCATGACGATCTTCAAGTTCCTGATACTTAACGTGAAGGTTTTTTATGTCTTCAATTAAGGATTCAGATTGAGTCATTTCAGCACCCAACAGATCATCGCTTCTGTCCAACAGTTTCTGAATATGTTCCATAGCTTTCTGTTGTTCAGTTGCAATTTTAGCAAGTGTTTTGTAGCTAGGTTTTGAATCACATTCAGAGTCATCATCACTGGATGTTTCATAGCGAGTGGTGCGTGTATTTACCTTGGCACCACGTGCCATGAAGTAGTAGGTAGGAGTGGAGTCGTTCTTGTCATTTGCGTCGGTGTCGGTGATGCAGTTATTGTCTTCAGTGTCATCAGAACTGCAGTCAGATTCTTCTTCAGATGAGGAGACAGCTTTTGCCTTCAAGGCACGAGTTCGCCCATAGTTTGGACCGTAGATATCTCTTTTCTCAGAAAGCTGAAACTCATGTGTGTTGAGCCTCTCAAGTATGTCAGACGGATCGAGTGTCTTGAAATCAGGACGTTCTTGAATCATCAAGGCCAGAATGTCAAACGAACTATCAAGTGATCTCAGCAGCGTCTTGACGATTTCATGTTTGGTGATCTCAGTAGCGCCGAGGGCTTGAAGCTCATTTGTGATGTCAGTGAGCCGATCAAAGGTGTGCTGGACATTCTCATTGTCATTTCGTTTGAAGCGGTTGAAGAGATTGCGAAGGACACTGATTCTTTGATCTCTCTGGGTTGATATGCCTTCATTAACTTTGGAGAGCCAGTCCCAGACCAGTTTGGATGTCTTCAAGGCACTCACACGGCCATACTGTCCTTTGGTCAGATGACCACAGATGATATTCTTAGCAGTAGAGTCCAGTTGAACGAATTTCTTGACATCAGTAGCAGTGACACCTTCTCCAGCCTTGGGAACGCCGTTTTCGACGACATACCATAGGTCGACGTCAATGGCTTCAAGATGCATGCGCATCTTATTCTTCCAGTAGGGATATTCAGTTCCATCGAAGACGGGGCAAGCAGCGGAGACTTTGATTATCCCTGCAGTCGACATAGCTAAAACTCCAGGTGGTTAAACCGAATCACACAGAACAAGGGAGCACCTTGCTCTGATACCAATTGAAAGTGCGTTATATCGGCTAGAGGGGGGTGAATAGGCGATTTTTATGAAAGTCTTCAAAACGTGAGAGTTATGAAGACAAACAGTGAAGATTATGCCTATTACTATGCAGCGGAAGTTAGATTACACTAGGCCAGCCATGGTCATGTATTCAATAGAGTGAAAGCGCAATGACAAACAGCTTCAGTGTAATAAGGATCAGGTAGGAAGAAGTTATGAAGCCGAACAGATCATACATTCATGTTGTGAAGACAAAAGATAAAGCAAGCATGCAATGGCTTCATAATGAATAACTGTAAGTGAAAGGAAGTGAAGATGAAACCAGTGACACATTGAAGACAATGATTTGTTGGACCAGTTCCAGTTGCTGTGACAACTGTACGTCTGGTTGGAGCGGCTAGGTATTTAAACCAAAGGACACACAGTCCCGGACACCCAGTCAAGGACACTTAGTCCAAGACACCCAGTCCTCACCGTTTTCTCCTTGAGCTAAGGTCACACAGACCTCGCTCAATCACTCAGGTAAGTCTTCAAGGTAGACTCCCAAACCTTCACAGACTTCGTTCACATGCAATCCACAATTTCTCTTGGATGCTCAGAACGCGACGCCTAACCGTCTGGAGGATGCACAGTCCTCAAGTGTAATAAGTCTTCAAATCACACAGACACGAAGACTTAAGTGATGCCCAATTTACTCTGGCTCTGGGTGGTTAGGGCTTTTCTCCTCACTAGGAATTTTTCTCTCAAAGGCTTCGAGGTGGGTTGCTCTCAAACGACAAAAGCCATGCACTGAAATCTGAGCAGCCAACCGTTTATGGTTGTGGGGGTGGACTATTTATAGCCACTTGGCAACCCGACCTGATTTGTCCGAAATGACCCTGGGTCACTAAGGAACTGACACGTGTACCAACGGTCGAATTTTGAACTCACACGGCAACTTTACTTGGACTACAAGTAAAGCTGACTTGTCTCACTCTGGACAAGATTTTCTCTCAAAGTCTTCGCTTGAAGACATAGGATTTGAATTAGGCATCACTTGAGTCATTCTGACTGGTTCTTTGGGACCCCACTTAACAGTACGGTGATTCCTATGACACAACATAAATGAAATAAAACTACGAAGGATCTAAGTCTTCGAGTTCCATAAGCTTCATAGGGAGTCTTCTCATGTCATTGTCTTCAATATGAATATCTTCATAAACCACCATTGTCTTCAATGTCTTCGTACATTTTTAGGGGTCATCTCTGGTAATAAAACCGAATCAATGAGGGACTTCTACCTGTGTTTTCCTGCAATTCTCACAAACACGTTAGTCCCTCAACTAGGTTTGTCGTCAATACTCCAAAACCAACTAGGGGTGGCACTAGATGCACTTACACCTTCAACATTCTGAGTGAAGCTCTAGTGTTCTGCATTCTGAAGACTTAATGGTTGCTTGGCAGGCTCAGGATATATTGCTTCAGCAGATGTGTCCACATCTGGCAAAAAGATCCGATGGTTGCGGGCTGAGGGCTGATAGGAGATCGCAGAGTGAAGCTTGATCAGCCTCATAACCCAAGGAGCATAAAGCTTCAAGCCAAAGAGATCTGAGCGAGATGCTGCAAGTTGACGAATGAAGAAATCCTGTGCGTTGAAGCATTTTCCATGAAGAATACAGAATATGAGAGTCTTCATTGCACCTTCAATCTTGGCATATCGAGAGTGTCCCTTAATGGGCCAGAGAGTCCGCCTTATGATGTGATATATGGTTCTGGGCAGGTACTCTAAGTCTTCAACGAAGAACTCAGTTGGATAGGGTGTATTATGAGGCAATGGCTTCATCATTGAGAGCATCTGACTCATATTTGGCTCAGGACGCTGAAATATGCTCTCAATTGCTTCAGCATGGAGTTGGCATCCTTCTTCGAAGAATTCGCCAGGAGTGGGAAGGCCGGTAAGCTCAATGATATCGAAAGCATTGGCTTCATGATGGACATTGCCGGTCATCCACTCTAGGACCCAAGTCTTCGGATCTCTGTTGTAGCCTTTGATATGAAGGGTGGCATAGAACTGAAGCAGAAGCTCTTCATTCCAGTGCTCTTCATCGGTGATAAACGGCAGCAGACCCACTTGCTTGAAGCAATCTAGTGCGTCTTCCAGGCCAGGCAGGCCAGCAACAGCTTCAACCTCAAGGCGCTTGTGAGGAAAGATGCGGCCTTGGTTGTATAGGATGCATGAATAATAGCTGCGCTGTTGATAGCTCCAGAACCTATCTGATACAATCCGTTCCCTTGAATAAGGGTTCTTGGAGCTGTTGAAAAACGTGTTGTCTGCCCTGAAGCTATTGATGTTGAAGGAGCCAGGAGCTGATGCAGGACCTGGGAACCTTGGCAGTCGTGGGATCGGCTTCTGGACCTGGGGCCGGTGCGCAACATGATAGTTGAATTGGGGACCGGTAGCAGACGCAGGCACAGAAGTGTCAGGAGCAGTAGCTTCAGTGTCTTCTGAAGCTGTTGTTTGGGAGGGCTCCACATTTGCTTCAGTGTTGTTTGTGGCAGCCTCAACGTTTTCAGCCTCAACACGTGTAGTGAGAGGGACAGACTCAGGCACGTTCTCCTGGAGAACTGCCTCTTGTTGGAGCGGGGGAGATGGAGCTTGGGGTTCTTCTTCATTCTCTTCGGCTGATGCAGCCGGAATGTCTTCAGCAGGATCTTGAGGCCTTGGTCCTTTGCGAAGCCTGCGGAATGCAGATGACACTGTTGGAGTTGGAGTGGGCTGGGCCTCATTGTCTTCCTCTTGTGGGCGATCTGCCCACGATGCATCTTGTGCAGTTGGCGTCAATGGACGACCAATGCTTATAAGTTCGCTTGTCTCAAGCTGAGGAAGGGCTGCATCACCTTGTACATTGTCTTGGTGACCAATGTCTTCAGCAGTGTTGGGGTTGGCTGCTGGAATATCTTCAGCGTCAGGAGCCTCTGTGGGAGCAGGCTCATGAACTGTCAACTGACGATCTGCGTCAGGGTAGATGACTGAGAGGGGTTCAACTATTAAGGGCTCTGTGGGAGCAGCCCAAGCTCTCTTGGTCTTGCGCTTCTTCTTGGTGGGGTCAGAAGGAGAGGCTTCAGAGTGTTTTCTCTTCTTCGCTTCAGCTTCAGCTGTCCTTGTCTTCTTGAGCTCTGACGCAGTGGACTGGCTCTTTGGCTTCGAGCTAGTCGTAGCAGTGGGGAAGACAATCGGAACAACTTCTGACCTTGGTGCCTCTGGTTCAGTGGTGGCAGTCTTCTTCTTTTTCTTAGAGGCCATCCTGGGGTCGATGCGGGGATGCCCAAGTGCCTTGCGCTTCTCGGCCTCATTGTAGGCCTGCACACAGCGATCAGCCAGAGTCTTCATCCGCTCACGGGAACCTTGAGCTTCAGGACACTTCTTCAAAAAGTTCTCCTTTAGCTCGTGCAACATGATCTTGAAGTTTTTCACTTCTTGCACGCTGAGCTTGGCCATGTGCTTCTTGAACTGAGCTTTTTCAAAATCAATTTTCTGCTTCAGTTCAACAATGCGCTGGGCAATTGCAAGTTCTGAAGCAATAGCGCCTTGGAAAGCGACGCTGAGGCCAATGGGCAGCTGAAGGTCTTCGAAGCTGATGCTTGGTGAGGAAAACCATTCATCGATGAAGTTGTGGATGATGGCGACATCAAACAGAGGCAGATTGTTGAAGATTTCAGCCTCTTCCTTGCTCTTGATGAGCTGCTCAAGAGCATCATCTCCAAGATCTTCATCACTTGACAGATCAATGGTTTCGCTGCGTAGAATGGCAGCAGCTGTGAGCTCTTTGCCTGTGTGTGACTGAGGCTTCTTGGCTTCTTGGGGCTTGGAGACTCGTGATAAATCTTCAGACTGCACGCTGGCTTCAGGAGGTGCAGTTGCCAATGGCTTCGCTCTGGAGATTTTGGGAGAAGCGGCCGGCTTTGAAGCTTTTGGCTTCTTCATCTGCTTTGGCTTCGGCGCAGCAGGAGCGTCATCAGACTCAGTGTCTGCTGGAGGGTCATTCACGGCAGTCCCTTGGACTAGGATGCGGGTGATGAGGCCTGCTAGATTGGCATACGGACCAATGATATTGGGTTCGGCGTCGCGTGTGCCATCCGCCCTTGGCGCAGATGGATCAGGGTTGAAGTCTAACCCCAGCTTCTTCTTGTTTTGCTTCGCAGAGTTCTGAGCAAACTGAAAGTTGTGCTTGAATAGATTGTCATTGCGACACCAGAGGAGTGATGACGGATGGGCCTCAGCTGGCTGCGGTCCTCGGACCATGCATGGATAGAAGCCTTGAGCAATGGCTTCGTCTCTGGACCTGGGTACTAGATTTTTATATAGCACGTCTCCCCATGGTCTCTTGATGGCGCATTTTTCTGCATACTCCTGAGTGACGAAGCGGTAGAGGAACCATTGCTCTGCCCAATATCTTCGAATCCATTGGATTCGTGTCTTGCGCTGACCATAGTTTTCTTCAGGATCAGTTTTGTACATCTCTGCCAATTCATCAGGCAGATCTTTGGACGTTCCACCATGTCACTGTCTGCCTCCCTTCCTTGCTGCTGTTTCTGAAGCCATAAATCTTAACTTGGAAGGCTTCAAGATATTCAAAGGCTTCAAAGGTTTTCTTTTGCTTGACCAACAAGAACTGGCTTCAGGAGAGTTGATGTGATGCTGTAAGAATTCTGCAAATGAATGCAGACTATGAGAACCAAAAGATTCTCCCACGGACATGTACCTGTGACAGCATTAAGGTGCAAGGGAAGGGGAAGAGGTCATATGCATTCTCAGAAGATTTTGAAGATAAATCAGTTTAGAAGACATTGACCTCAGCTTGCGAAGACATTCACTCATAGAAAAGAAGTTGGTTCCAGATTTGTACGAACCCACAGATCAGTACAAGTGAGGAATCTAACTACTTCATGAAGCATAAGTGAATATTCTAGGCAGGTTATGAGATGCAGACTGAGGGAGATTTAACTTGTGAGAGCAGAAACTTCTTATGGCAGAAAGTGACTGAACTATAGGATCAAGAGAGGCTGTAAAAAGAGGTTTTATTTACCACACTTGGAACTGCTAGACGAAGTGGGAGTTGAGGCCGAGCAGTTCGATCCTCCGTGCCCTAACTTGGCGACGGAAGACACCTACGGCGACGGCGGAGAGAACGATGTCCGCTGTCGGCGTGAAAATGGCGTCGGAGAGGTTGCGGCAGTGAAGCGCTTCGTCGCCGGCGTCGTCGAGAGCTAGCGGTGGCGCTAGGGTTTGTGCGAGAGTGGAAGAAGAGATAATGACCGCAGTGAATCGTGTATTTATAGGGATAGAGGCGGCACTGCGCTATTACTCAGGTGCCGCTGGCGATTCGCATCTGAACAGCACGTGGCCATCATGCGGTATTTTGGGGGGCAGTTCCACATCCCATGCACGCCTTGATTGTCAGATGTCGTTCCTACTTCTCCGGATTTCTTGTGGATGAATGAGCATTGAAAACGGTTTTAAAGTTTGTCTCTGTGTCTTCTGCTGACAAGGATGCAAAGAAGACATTTGACAGTTTCAATAGAATGCATATGACTTGGAGAGATAGAGTTCGAGGTAGAAAGCATAGAGAGGTTAGGGTCCGATCAGATTCACTTAGTTCAAAAGATTCAAACAAGAAGACATAGCTATAAGTGAATGCTGTAGAGGACAGAACACTAGTACATATATATATCTATATAATCAACATAGTGAAGATAATCATGAAGACATGTTGAGATTGAAGCCAAACCAAATGTAAAGACATTGCGAGGTAACGCCATGAGTGAAACACTTCAAAATAGAAAGTTTGGTGGTGGCGTTACCACCGTATTGGAAGTATTAGACCCAGACATGGCGCAAAATTGTCGTGGCGCTCCGAAGTCAAATTCCACATTAATGTATTCACACTTAGAATGTATGTCTTCATTGATTGAAGATATACGTTACTTCGTGTGTTGCACATCTAAGTCATCAATATGCATAAGTGTTTGGATGTGTGCCTGATCACAGGACATTTGAGGATTCCAAGATATTTAGCTCACACCGTAACTTGCAAAATCTTTTCTCATCCAAGGGCTTGGTGAAAATATCTGCCAATTGCTCTTCAGTGTTGACGTGTATGATATCAATATCTTCCTTTGCAACATGATCTCTGAAAAAGTGATGGCGAATTTCAAGGTGCTTTGTCTTCGAGTGCTGAACTGGGTTGTTGGCGATCTTGATGGCGCTTCCGTTGTCGCAGTAAAGTGGCACTTGCTTCAGATGAATGCCCTAATCCTTGACAGTTTGCTTCATCCACAGAAGCTGAGCGCAGCAAGATCCAGCAGCAATGTATTCAGATTCAGCAGTGGAGAGGGATACACAGTTTTGCTTCTTTGAAGACCAACATACAAGTGATCGGCCCAGAAAGTGACATGTGCCTGACGTAGACTTCCGATCAACCTTGTCACCAGCATAATCAGCATCTAAGAATCCAACCAGATCAAACTCTGAGCCCTTTGGATACCATAATCCTAGAGTTGGTGTGTGAGCCAAATATCAAAGAATTCGCTTCACAGCTAAGTGATGCGACTCCTTTGGTGCCGCTTGGAATCGAGCACACATGCAAACACTAAGCATAATATCTAGCCTAGATGCACATAAATAAAGCAAAGAACCAATCATGGAGCGGTATACCTTTTGATCGAACTCTTTACCATTGTCGTCGGGACCCAGATGATGTTTGGCTGGCATTGGTGTTGTGAAGCCTTTGCAGTCTTGCATACCGAACTTCTTCAGGCACTCTTTAAGATATTTCTCTTGAGATATGAAAATGCCGTTGCGTTGTTGCCGTATTTGAAGACCGAGGAAGAACTTCAGCTCCCCCATCATGGACATCTGATATTGCTCTTGCATCATATAGCCAAACTCTTCACTGTACTTCTGATTGGTGCAGCCGAAGATAATGTCATCCACATATATTTGGCACACGAACAGTTCACCATCATATGTCTTCGTGAAGAGAGTGGGATCTAAGGAACCAGGTATGAAGCCTTTGCTCTTCAGGAAGTATTTGAGTGTATCATACCAGGCCCGAGGGGCTTGTTTGAGGCCATACAGTGCCTTATTGAGCTTGTATACCATGTCAGGATGTTTTGGATCTTCAAATCCTGGTGGTTGTGCAACATACACTTCTTCTTCAATCTTGCCATTGAGAAAGGCACTCTTCACATCCATTTGATACAGAATTATGTTGTGATGATTTGCATAGTCCAGCAGAATACGTATGGCTTCAAGTTTGGCCACAGGAGCAAAGGTTTCATCGAAGTCAATGCCTTCCACTTGAGTATATCCTTGAGCAACGAGGCGAGCTTTGTTTCTGATGATCTGACCATGCTCATCTTGCTTGTTGCGGTATATCCATTTTGTGCCTATTATGTTATGCTTCTGTGGATCAGGACGCTTAACCAATTCCCATACATTGTTTAGTTCAAACTGTTGAAGCTCTTCTTGCATTGCTTGAATCCATTCAGGTTCCATAAAGGCTTCTTCGACTTTCTTGGGTTCTGAAATTGAGACGAATGCGAAGTGCCCACAGAAATTTGCCAGTTGAGTTTCCCTTGAACGAGTGAGTGGGCCAGGTGCATTGATGCTATCAATTATTCTGTCAATCTGCACTTCATTGGCAACACGAGGATGTATAGGGCGAAGACTTTGCTCTTGCTGATCTGTGTTGTCATTGGGAGGAATATCTTCAGGCTGAGCATTGTCTTCATGTGGATCAGGTGCTGAGATGATAAGTTCTTCTTCAGGATGAGCTTCAGAAGGTGCAATTTCTCCAGTTCCCATAAGCTTGATTGATTCACTAGCTGGAACTTCATCTAGCACATTTGGCAGTTGCTCTATTTGTGATCCATTGGTTTCATCGAACCGCACATCCACTGTTTCAACCACTTTGTAGTGGAAGAGATTGAAGACTCTGTAGGAGTGCGAATCCTTTCCATATCCAAGCATGAATCCCTCATGTGCTTTTGGTGCAAACTTTGAGGTGTGGTGTGGGTCCTTGATCCAGCATCTTGCGCCAAATACTCTGAAGTAACTGACGTTTGGCTTCTTGCCAATTAGGAGTTCATAAGATGTCTTGTTCAGAAGCTTGTGAAGATAAACACGATTGATTGTATGGCATGTAGTGTCAATAGCTTCAGTCCAAAATTTTCTTGGAGTCTTGTATTCATCTAGCATTGTTCTGGCCATCTCAATGAGTGTTCTGTTCTTGCGTTCAACGATGCCATTTTGCTGTGGCATATACGGAGCTGAGAATTCATGAGTGATGCCCAATGTATCAAGATATGTGTCAAGGCCAGTGTTCTTGAATTCCGTGCCATTATCACTTCTGATGTGCTTTATCTTGGCGCCATAATTGTTCATGGCTCGATTGGCGAAGCGTCTGAAGACATCCTGCACTTCAGTCTTGAAAAGGATTATGTGCACCCAAGTATATCTAGAATAATCATCAACAATTACGAAGCCATAGAGGCAAGCAGTAGTGGAAAAGGTTGAGTAGTGAGTGGGACCAAAAAGATCCATATGAAGCAGTTCGAAGGGTCGAGTAGTGGTCATGATTGTCTTCGAAGGATGTTTTGCCCTTTTCATCTTCCCTGCTTCACAGGCACCGCATAAGTGATCTTTCTTGAACTTGACGCCCTCGATGCCTATGACATGCTCCTTCTTCGAAAGGGTGTGGAGGTTCCTCATCCCAGCATGCCCAAGCCTCCGATGCCAAAGCCAACATTCTGAAGCTTTTGGAAGAAGACATACTGCAATCTGTGGCCCTGCTGAAAAATCTACCACATACAAATCATCTTTCCGATACCCTTCAAACACTAAAGACTTGTCAGATTCCATTAGTACCAGGCAACGATATTTTCCAAATATTACGATCATGTTCAAATCGCAAAGCATTAAGACAGACATTAAGTTGAAGCCAAGGGATTCAACAAGCATGATTTTGTCCATGTGTTGATCCTTTGAGATTGCAACTCTACCTAGACCCAATACCTTACTTTTACCAGTGTCAGCAAATGTGATGTGGCTCTTGTCGGATGGACGTAAGGTTGAGTCCATAAAGAGGCTTCTTTTGCCAGTCATGTGATTTGTACACCCACTGTCAATAATCCATTCTGAAGACTCTGAAGACGCTTGTGTCGTACCCTACAGTGCAGTTAGGGGGATAGGCTTCACGAAGAGAATTGTGAAGCAAAAACATTTGACGAACCAGTGGGTTATGAAAACTTAGATTCAGGTTAGGACTGATAGGAAGAGTAGCATGCGATTCAGGAACGAAATACATAGTGATGCCATTAGGGCATTTTATCTTGCACCCTGCAAGATTTTTAAGGTCCCCAGCAATAGCGTCAGTGGATTTTGGTTTTCTGCTGGAGACGTTTCCCTGCAAAAGAGAGTTAAGCTTTCTTAACCACCCACATCTTCAAGGGTGGCTTAGAAGCAATAAGTCTAAGTGCAGCATCTAAGAATTTTGGCCTTGGAGCCCTAGCAAACAGTCTAGCAGGAGGACAATAGTACTCATAAGAATAGGCAGAATAGTTCTTGGTCATATGAACATGACGGTTTGATGAACCGCTCTCATATTCATATGCCTGAGTATGGTTTCCCTGCAAAACATTTGCGTTAGTGCGACTCAGGTGAGTCCTGTGTCTGTATGAAGCCTTTGGGCTGAGGTTTGTCTTCTTCATGTGAGGTGTCATGAAGACATTCATAGGAAGATTTTCCAGACATGTTTTCGGAACCCAGATCTTCTTCATAGGCGGTCCATTCCTGCAGTTAGTACCAATGTACCTGGCAAACACTTCACCATTCTGATTCTTAAACAGTTTATAGTTTGCATCAAAGTATTCATCAATGATAATGGGGTTAGCACAGGTGAAGCCAGACAGATTGGATGGATCTGCTGAGGATTCCTTTGCAGCAACCCATGTGGTTTTGGGGTACTGCTCAGGTTTCCAGTAAGAGCCATCTGCATTAATTTTCCTCACGAACCCAACACCCTCTTTCCTAGGGTTTCGGTTCAGAATCTGCTTCTTAAGGACATCACATAATGTCTGATGCCCTTTAAGACTTTTGTACATCACTGTTTCAAGCAATGTCTTCAACCTAGCATTCTCATCAGCAATAGCAGTGGTATCCTCAGCAGAGGGGTTAGTTACCATTTCAACAGTTGAAGATATTGCAACAGCAGTAGAAGTGGAACATTCAGCAACAGAAGTAGCATTATCACACTCAATGCATTTAAGGCATGGTGGTTCAAATCCTTCCTGAGCGGAACTGATCTGTTCGGCTCGAAGTGACTCGTTTTCCTTTTGAAGATCTTCATGATCCGCTCACAACTTCTCAAGTTCTTGCTTCCTTTGAAGATAATCATAGGAAAGCTTTTCATGAGTAGTTGAGAGAGTCTCAAGACGATCTTCAAGTTCCTGATACTTAACGTGAAGATTTTTTATGTCTTCAATTAAGGATTCAGATAGAGTCATTTCAGCACCCAACAGATCATCGCTTCTGTCTAACAGTTTTTGAATATGTTCCATGGCCTTTTGTTGTTCAGTTGCAATTTTAGCAAGTGTTTTGTAGCTGGGTTTTGAATCACAATCAGAGTCATCGTCACTGGATGTTTGATAGTGAGTAGTGCGTTTGGTTACCTTGGCACCACGGGCCATGAAGCAGTAGGTAGGAGTGGAGTCGTCCTTGTCATTCGCATTAGTGTTGGTGATGAAGTCATTGTCTTCAGTGTTGAAGATGGACTTGGCAACGTATGCTGTAGCCAGACTCGCAATGCCAGAATCAGATTCCTCCTCAGACTCCACCTCTGCCTCCTCAGATGCGGACTCCTCCTCAGAATCCATTTCCTTGCCAACAAACGCACGTGCCTTGCCAGATGAGCTCTTCTTGTGTGATGAAGACTTTGGGAAGACTTGGAAGAAGACTTTGAGTATTTCTTTTTCTTCTTGTCGTCAGAGTCATATTCCTTGCTCTTCTTCTTCCTTCTGTTCTCATTGTCCCACTGTGGACACTCAGAGATAAAGTGTCCAGTTTTCTTGCACTTGTGGCATGTTTTCTTCATGTAGTCATGAGCAGAAGCTTCATCATTCCTTGAGCTTGATCGTGAAGACTTTCTGAAGCCTTTCTTCTTGGTGAATTTCTAGAACTTCTTCACTAGCATTGCAAGTTCTCTTCCAATGTCTTCAGGATCATCAGAACTGTTGTCTGATTCTTCTTCAGATGAGGACACAGATTTTGCCTTCAGGGCACGAGTTCGCCCATAGTTTGGACCGTAGATATCTCTTTTTTCAGAAAGCTGAAACTCATGTGTGTTGAGCCTCTCAAGTCTGTCAGACGGATCGAGTGTCTTGAAATCAGGACGTACTTGAATCATCAGGGCTAGGATGTCAAACGAACTATCAAGTGATCTCAGCAGCGTCTTGACGATTTCATGTTTGGTGATCTTAGTGGCGCCGAGGGCTTGAAGCTCATTTGTGATGTCAGTGAGCCGGTCAAATGTGTGCTGGACATTTTCATTGTCATTTCGCTTGAAGTGGTTGAAGAGGTTGCGAAGAACACTGATTCTCTGATCTCTCTGGGTTGAGATGCCTTCATTGACCTTGGAGAGCCAGTCCCAGACCAGCTTGGATGTCTTCAAAGCACTCACGCGGCCATACTGTCCTTTGGTCAGATGACCACAAATGATATTCTTGGCAGTAGAGTCCAGTTGAGTGAACTTCTTGACATCAGCAGCAGTGACACCTTCTCCAGCCTTGGGAACGCCGTTTTCGACAACATACCATAGGTCGACGTCAATGGCTTCAAGATGCATGCGCATATTATTCTTCCAATAGGGATATTTAGTCCCATCGAAGACGGGGCACGCAGCGGAGACTTTGATTATCCCTGCAGTCGACATAGCTAAAACTCCAGGTGGTTAAACCGAATCACACAGAACAAGGGAGCACCTTGCTCTGATACCAATTGAAAGTGCGTTATATCGACTAGAGGGGGGGGTGAATAGGTGATTTTTATGAAAGTCTTCAAAACGTGAGAGTTCTGAAGACAAACAGTACAGATATGCCTATCACTTAAGCAGCGGAAGTTAGATTACACTAGGCAAGTCATAATCAAGTATTCAGTAGAGTGAAAGCACAATGACAAGCAGCTTTAGTGTAATAAGGATCAGGTAGGAAGAAGTTATGAAGCCAATCAAATCATACAGTTATGTTGTGAAGACAAAAGATAGAGCAAGCATGCAATGGCTTCACAATGAATAACAGTAAGTTGAAGGGAAGTGAAGATGAGACCAGTGATACGTTGAAGACAATGATTTGTTGGACCAGTTCCAGTTGCTGTGACAACTGTACGTCTGGTTGGAGCGGCTAGGTATTTAAACCAAAAGGACACACAGTCCCGGAGACCCAGTCCTGAACACGCAGCTCAGGACACCCAGTCCTCACCGTTTTCTCCTTGAGCTAAGGTCACACAGACCTCGCCCAATCACTCTGGTAAGTCTTCAAGGTAGACTCCCAAACCTTCACAGACTTCGTTCACCGGCAATCCACAATTTCTCTTGGATGCTCAGAACGCGACGCCTAACCGTCTGGAGGATGCACAGTCCTCAAGTGTAATAAGTCTTCAGATCACTCAGACACGAAGACTTAAGTGATGCCCAATTTGCTCTGGCTCTGGGTGGTTAGGGCTTTTCTCCTCGCTGGGAATGTTCTCTCAAAGGCTTCGAGGTGGGTTGCTCTCAAACGACAAAAGCCGTGCACTGAAATCTGAGCAGCCAACCGTTTATGGTTGTAGGGATGGACTATTTATAGCCACTGGGCAACCCGACCTGATTTGTCCGAAATGACCCTGGGTCACTAAGGAACTGACACATGTTCCAACGGTCAGATTTCGAACTCACATGGCAACTTTACTTGGGCTGCAAGTAAAGCTGACTTGTCCGACTCTGGACAAGATTTGCTCTCATAGTCTTCGCTCGAAGACATAGGATTTGAATTAGGCATCACTTCAGTCATTCTGACTGGTTCTCTTGGACCCCACTTAACAGTACAGTGGTTCCTATGACTCAACACAAATGAAATAAACTACGAAGGATTTAAGTCTTCGAGTGCGATAGGCTTCGCGTGGTGTCTTCTTTTGTCATAGTCTTCATGTTGGAAATATGCCCTAGAGGCAATAATAAATTGATTATTATTATATTTCCTTGTTCATGATAATCGTTTATTATCCATCCTAGAATTGTATTGATAGGAAACTCAGATACATGTGTGGATACATAGACAACACCATGTCCCTAGTAAGCCTCTAGTTGACTAGCTCGTTGATCAATAGATGGTTACGGTTTCCTGACCATGGACATTGGATGTCGTTGATAACGGGATCACATCATTAGGAGAATGATGTGATGGACAAGACCCAATCCTAAGCATAGCACTAGATCGTGTAGTTCGTATGCTAAAGCTTTTCTAATGTCAAGTATCATTTCCTTAGACCATGAGATTGTGCAACTCCTGGATACCGTAGGAGTGCTTTGGGTGTGCCAAACATCACAACGTAACTTGGTGACTATAAAGGTGCACTACGGGTATCTCTGAAAGTGTCTGTTGGGTTGGCACGAATCGAGACTGGGATTTGTCACTCCGTGTGACGGAGAGGTATCTCTGGGCCCACTCGGTAGGACATCATCATAATGTGCACAATGTGATCAAGGAGTTGATCAAGGGATGATGTGTTACGGAACGAGTAAAGAGACTTGCCGGTAACGAGATTGAACAAGGTATCGGGATACCGACGATCGAATCTCGGGCAAGTATCGTACCGATAGACAAAGGAAATTGTATGCGGGATTGATTGAATCCTCGACATCGTGGTTCATCCGAAGAGATCATCGTGGAACATGTGGGAACCAACATGGGTATCTAGATCCCGCTGTTGGTTATTGACCGGAGAACGTCTCGGTCATGTCTGCATGCTTCCCGAACCCGTAGGGTCTACACACTTAAGGTTCGGTGATGCTAGGGTTATAGAGATATTAGTACGCGGTAACCCGAATGTTGTTCGGAGTCCCGGATGAGATCCCGGACGTCACGAGGAGTTCCGGAATGGTCCGGAGGTAAAGAATTATATATAGGAAGTGCTATTTCGGCCATCGGGACAAGTTTCGGGGTCACCGGTATTGTACCGGGACCACCGGAAGGGTCCCGGGGGTCCACCGGGTGGGGCCACCTGTCCCGGGGGCCACATGGGCTGTAGGGGGTGCGCCTTGGCCCATATGGGCCAAGGGCACCAGCCCCAAGAGGCCCATGCGCCAAGAGAAGAGGGAAAAGGAAGAGTCCTAAAGGGGGAAGGCACCTCCGAGGTGCCTTGGGGAGGAGGGACTCCTCCCTAGCCGCACCCTTCCTTGGAGGAAGGGCCAAGGCTGCGCCCCCCCCTCTACCTTGGCCCTATATATAGTGGGGGGGAAAGGAGGTCAAACCAATCTAAGGCCTGGCGCCTCCCTCTCCCTCCCGTGACACATCTAAGTGAAGCCCTGTTGGAATCCCGCTACTTCCACCACCACGCCGTCGTGCTGCTGGATCTCCATTAACCTCTCCTCCCCCCTTGATGGATCAAGAAGGAGGAGACGTCACTGATCCGTACGTGTGTTGAACGTGGAGGTGCCGTCCGTTCGGCGCTAGGATCATTGGTGATTTGAATCACGACGAGTACGACTCCATCAACCCCGTTCTCTTGAATGCTTCCGCGCGCGATCTACAAGGGTATGTAGATCCACTCCTCCCTCGTTGCTAGATGACTCCATAGATAGATCTTGGTGACACATAGGAAAATTTTGAATTTCTGCTATGTTCCCCAACAGTGGCATCATGATCTAGGTCTATTGCGTAGATTCTATGCACGAGTAGAACACAAAGTAGTTGTGGGCGTTGATTTTGTTCAATATGCTTACCGTTACTAGTCCAATCTTGATTCGGCGGCATTGTGGGATGAAGCGGCCCGTACCAACCTTACACGTACGCTTACGTGAGACCGGTTCCACCGACAAACATGCACTAGTTGCATAAGGTGGCTGGCGGGTGTCTGTCTCTCCCACTTTAGTTGGATCGGATTCGATGAAAAGGGTCCTTATGAAGGGTAAATAGCAATTGGCATATCACGTTGTGGTTTTGCGTAGGTAAGAAACGTTCTTGCTAGAAACCCATAGTAGCCACGTAAAACATGCAAACAACAATTAGAGGACGTCTAACTTGTTTTTGCAGGGTATGCTATGTGATGTGATATGGCCAAAGGATGTGATGAATGATATATGTGATGTATGAGATTGATCATGTTCTTGTAATAGGAATCACGACTTGCATGTCGATGAGTATGACAACCGGCAGGAGCCATAGGAGTTGTCTTAATTTATTTATGACCTGCGTGTCAACATAAACGTCATGTAATTACTTTACTTTATTGCTAACCGTTAGCTGTAGTAGTAGAAGTAATAGATGACGTGACAACTTCAAGAAGACACGATGATGGAGATCATGATGATGGAGATCATGGTGTCATGCCGGTGACGATGATGATCATGGAGCCCCAAAGATGGAGATCAAAAGGAGCAATATGATATTGGCCATATCATGTCACTATTTGATTGCATGTGATGTTTATCATGTTTATACATCTTATTTGCTTAGAACGACGGTAGTAAATAAGATGATCCCTCATAATAATTTCAAGAAAGTGTTCCCCCTAACTGTGCACCATTGCGACAGTTTGTTGTTTCGAAGCACCACGTGATGATCGGGTGTGATAGATTCTAACGTTCACATACAACGGGTGTAAGACAGATTTACACACGCGAAACACTTAGGTTGACTTGACGAGCCTAGCATGTGTACAGACATGGCCTCGGAACACAAGAGACCGAAAGGTCGAGCATGAGTCGTATGGTAGATACAATCAACATGAAGATGTTCACCGACGTTGACTAGTCCGTCTCACGTGATGATCGGACACGGCCTAGTTGACTCGGATCATGTAATCACTTAGATGACTAGAGGGATGTCTATCTGAGTGGGAGTTCATAAGATGAACTTAATTATCCTGAACATGGTCAAAAGGTATTCGCAAATTATGTCATAGCTCACGCTTTAGTTCTACTGTTTAGATATGTTCCTAGAGAAAAATTAGTTGAAACTTGATAGTAGCAATTATGCGGACTAGGTCCGTAAACTAAGGATTGTCCTCATTGCTTCTTAGAAGGCTTATGTCCTTAATGCACCACTCAGTGTGCTGAACCTCGAACGTTGTCTGTGGATGTTGCGAACATCTGACATACACGTTTTGATAACTACATGATAGTTCAGTTAAACGGTTTAGAGTTGAGGCACCGAAGACGGTTTTGAAACGTCGCGAAACATATGAGATGTTTCGAGGGCTGAAATTGGGATTTCAGGCTCGTGCCCACGTCAAGAGGTATAAGACCTCCGACGATTTTCTTAGCCTACAAACTTAGGGAGAAAAGCTCAATAGTTGAGCTTGTGCTCAGATTGTCTAAGTACAACAATCATTTAAATCGAGTGGGAGTTGATCTTCCAGATGAGATAGTGATGTTTCTCCGAAGTCATTACCACCAAGCTGCTAGAGCTTCGTGATGAACTATAATATATCAGGGACATATATGATGATCCTTGAGATATTCGCGATGTTTGACACCACAAAAGTAGAAATCAACAAGGAGCATCAATTGTTGATGGTTGGTGAAACCACTAGTTTCAAGAAGGGCAAGGGAAAGAAGGGATACTTCATGAAACGGCAATTCAGCTGCTGCTCTAGTGAAGAAACCCAAGGTTGAACCCAAACCCGAGACTAACTGCTTCTGTAATAAGGGGAACAGCCACTGGAGCAGAATTACCCTAGATACTTGGTAGATGAGAAGGCTGGCAAGGTCGATAGAAATATATTGGATATACATTGTGTTGATGTGTACTTTACTAGTACTCCTAGTAGCACCAGGGTATTAGATACCGGTTCGGTTGCTAAGTGTTAGTAACTCGAAATAAAAGCTACGGAATAAACGGAGACTAGCTAAAGGTGAGCTGACGATATGTGTTGGAAGTGTTTCCAATGTTGATATGATCAAGCATCGCACGCTCCCTCTACCATCGAGATTAGTGTTTGCATTGAGCATAGACATGATTGGATTATGTCTATCGCAATACGGTTATTCATTTAAGGAGAATAATGGTTACTCTATTTATTTGAATAATACCTTCAATGGTCTTACACCTAAAATGAATGGTTTATTGAATCTCGATCGTAGTGATACACATGTTCATGCCAAAAGATATAAGATAGTAATGATAGTACCACCTACTTGTGGCACTGCCACTTAAGTCATATCGGTATAAAACGCATGAAGAGGCTCCATGTTGATGGATCTTTGGACTCACTCATTTTTGAAAAGTTTGAGACATGCGAACCATGTCTATTGGTGTATATGCATGAAGAAACTCCATGCAAATGGACCGTTTGGACTCACTTGATTTTGAATCACTTGAGACATGCAAATCATACCACATGGGCAAGATGACTGAAATCCTTGGTTTCAGTAAAATGGAACTAGAAAGCAACTTGTTGGAAGTAATACATTTTGATGTGTGCAGTCCAATGAGTGCTGAGGCATGTAGTGGATATCGTTATGTTATTACTTCACAGATGATTTGAGTAGATGTTGAGTATATTTACTTGATGAATCACGAGTCTGAATTATTGAAAGGTTAAAGTAATTTCAGGGTGAAGTTGAAAGATCGTCGTGACAAGAGGATAAAAGATCTTTGATATGATCATAGAGATGAATATCTGAATTACGAGTTTGGCACAGAATTAAGACATTGTGGAAATTATTTCACAACTAATACAGCCTGGAACACCATAGTGTGATGGTGTGTCCGAACATCATAACTGCACCCTATTGGATATGATGCATAACATGATGTCTCTTATCGAATTACCACAATAGTTTATGGGTTAGGCATTAGAGACAACCACATTCACTTTAAATAGGGCACCACGTAATTCCGATGAGATGACACCGTATGAACTATGGTTTAGAGAAACATAAGCTGTCATTTCTTAAAAGTTTGGGGCTGCGACGCTTATGTGAAAAGGTTTCAGGCTGATAAGCTCAAACCCAAAGCGGATAAATGCATCTTCATAGAATACCCAAAACAGTTGGGTATACCTCCTATTTCAGATCTGGAAGCAAAAGTGATTGTTTCTAGAAATGGGTCCTTTCTTGAGGAAAAGTTTCTCTCGAAAGAATTGAGTGGGAGGATGGTGGAGACTTGATGAGGTTATTGAACCGTCTCTTCAACTAGTGTGTGGCAGGGCACAGGTAGTTGTTCCTGTGGCACCTACACCAATTGAAGTGGAAGCTTATGATAGTGATCATGAAACTTCAGATCAAGTCTCTACCAAACCTCGTAGGACGACGAGGATGCGTACTACTTCAGAGTGGTACGTAGTCCTGTCTTGGAAGTCATGTTGCTAGACAACAATGAACCTACGAGCTATGGAGAAGCGATGGTGGGCCCGGATTCCGATAAATGGCTCGAGGCCATAAAATCCGAGAGAGGATCCATATATGAAAACAAAGTGTAGACTTTGGAAGAACTACTTGATGGTCGTAAGGCTGTTAGGTACATATGGATTTTAAAAGGAAGACGGACAATGATGGTAAATGTCACCATTAAGAAAGCTTGACTTGTCGTTAAGAAGTTTCCCGACAAGTTCAAGGAGTTGACTACGATGAGACTTTCTCACTCGTAGCGATGCTAAGAGTCTGTTGGAATTATATTAGCGATTACTGCATTATTTATGAAATCTTGTAGATAGGATGTCAAAACATTGTTTCCTCGACGATTTTCTTGAGGAAAGGCTGTATGTGATACAACCGGAAGTTTTTGTCAATCCTGAAAGATGCTAATAAGTATGCAAAGCTCCAGCAATCCTTCTAAGGACTGGAGTAAGCGTCTCGGAGTTGGAATGTGTGCTTTGATGATGATCAAAGATTTTGGTGTATACAAAGTTTATGAGAAACTTGTATTTCCAAAGAAGTGAGTGGGAGCACTATAGAATTTCCGATGAGTATATGTTGTTAACATACTGTTGATCGGAAATGACGTAGAATTTCTGGAAAGCATATAGGGTTATTTGAAAAGTGTTTTTCAATGGAAAACCTGGATTAAGCTACTTGAGAATTGAGCATCAAGTTCTATAAGGATAGATCAAAACGCTTAATGGTACATTCAAATGAGCACATACCTTGACATGATCTTGAAGGTGTTCAAGATGGATCAGTCAAAGAAGGAGTTCTTGCATGAGTTGTAAGGTACGAAGTTAAGACTTAAAGCTCGACCACGGCAGAATAGAGAGAAAGGACGAAGGTCGTCCCCTATGCTTAAGACATAGGCTCTACAGTATGCTATGCTGTGTACCGCACCTAAAGTGTGCCTTGCCATGAGTCAGTCAAGGGGTACAAGAGTGATCCAAGAATGGATCACAGGACAGCAGTCAAAGTTATCCTTGGTAACTAGTGGACTAAGGAATTTTCTCGATTATGGAGGTGGTAAAAGAGTTCGTCGTAAAGGGTTACGTCGATGCAAGCTTAACACCTATCCAGATAGCTCTGAGTAGAGATACCGGATACATATAATGGAGCAACAATTTAGAATAGCTCCAAGTAGAACAGTTATTTGGAATAGCTCCAAATGTAGCGTAGTAGTTGCATCAACAAGATGACATAGAAATTTGCAAAGTACATACGGATCTGAATGTTGCAGACCCGTTGACTGAAACCTCTCTCACAAGCAACATGATCAAACCCAGGACACATTGAGTGTTAATCACATAGTGATGTGAACTAGATTATTGACTCTAGTAAACTCTTTGGATGTTGGTCACATGGCGATGTGACCTGTGAGTGTTAATCACATGGCGATGTGAACTAGATTATTGACTCTAGTGCAAGTGGGAGACTGTTGGAAATATGCCCTAGAGGCAATAATAAATTGATTATTATTATATTTCCTTGTTCATGATAATCGTTTATTATCCATCCTAGAATTGTATTGATAGGAAACTCAGATACATGTGTGGATACATAGACAACACCATGTCCCTAGTAAGCCTCTAGTTGACTAGCTCGTTGATCAATAGATGGTTACGGTTTCCTGACCATGGACATTGGATGTCGTTGATAACAGGATCACATCATTAGGAGAATGATGTGATGGACAAGACCCAATCCTAAGCATAGCACTAGATCGTGTAGTTCGTATGCTAAAGCTTTTCTAATGTCAAGTATCATTTCCTTAGACCATGAGATTGTGCAACTCCCGGATACCGTAGGAGTGCTTTGGGTGTGCCAAACGTCACAACGTAACTGGGTGACTATAAAGGTGCACTACGGGTATCTCCAAAAGTGTCTGTTGGGTTGGCACGAATCGAGACTGGGATTTGTCACTCCGTGTGACGGAGAGGTATCTCTGGGCCCACTCGGTAGGACATCATCATAATGTGCACAATGTGATCAAGGAGTTGATCAAGGGATGATGTGTTACGGAACGAGTAAAGAGACTTGCCGGTAACGAGATTGAACAAGGTATCAGGATACCGACGATCGAATCTCGGGCAAGTATCGTACTGATAGACAAAGGGAATTGTATGCGGGATTGATTGAATCCTCGACATCGTGGTTCATCCGATGAGATCATCGTGGAACATGTGGGAACCAACATGGGTATCCAGATCCCGCTGTTGGTTATTGACCGGAGAACGTCTCGGTCATGTGTGCATGCTTCCCGAACCCATAGGGTCTACACACTTAAGGTTCGGTGACGCTAGGGTTATAGAGATATTAGTATGCGGTAACCCGAATGTTGTTCGGAGAACCGGATGAGATCCCGGACGTCACGAGGAGTTTTGGAATGGTCCGGAGGTAAAGAATTATATATAGGAAGTGCTATTTCGGCCATCGGGACAAGTTTCGGGGTCACCGGTATTGTACCGGGACCACCGGAAGGGTCCCGGGGGTCCACCGGGTGGGGCCACCTGCCCCGGGGGCCACATGGGCTGTAGGGGGTGCGCCTTGGCCCATATGGGCCAAGGGCACCAGCCCCAAGAGGCCCATGCGCCAAGAGAAGAGGGAAAAGGAAGAGTCCTAAAGGGGGAAGGCACCTCCGAGGTGCCTTGGGGAGGAGGGACTCCTCCCTAGCCGCACCCTTCCTTGGAGGAAGGGCCAAGGCTGCGCCCCCCCCCTCTCCCTTGGCCCTATATATAGTGGGGGGGAAGGGAGGGCAAACCAATCTAAGGCCTGGCGCCTCCCTCTCCCTCCCGTGACACATCTCCCTCCTCCCGCAGCGCTTAGCGAAGCCCTGTTGGAATCCCGCTACTTCCACCACCACGCCGTCGTGCTGCTGGATCTCCAATAACCTCTCCTCCCCCCTTGCTGGATCAAGAAGGAGGAGACGTTGCTGCTCTGTACGTGTGTTGAACGCGGAGGTGCCGTCCGTTCGGCGCTAGGATCATCGGTGATTTGAATCACGACGAGTACGACTCCATCAACCCCGTTCTCTTGAACGCTTCCGCGCGCGATTTACAAGGGTATGTAGATCCACTCCTCCCTCGTTGCTAGATGACTCCATAGATAGATCTTGGTGACACGTAGGAAAATTTTGAATTTCTGCTACGTTCCCCAACACTTCAATGTGAATATCTTCATGTACCACCATTGTCTTCAATGTCTTCATACATTTTTAGGGGTCATCTCTAGTAGTAAAACCGAATCAATGAGGAACTTCTACTGTGTTATCCTGCAATTCTCACAAACACATTAGTCCCTCAACTAGGTTTGTAGTCAATACTCCAAAACCAACTAGGGGTGGCACTAGATGCACTTACAAGTCTCCCACTTGCACTAGAGTCAATAATCTAGATTACACAGTAATGATTCTAACACCCATGGAGCTTTGGTGCTGATCATGTTTTGCTCGTGGAAGAGGCTTAGTTAACGGGTCTGCAACATTCAGATCCGTATGTATCTTGCAAATCTCTATGTCTCCCACCTGGACTAGATCCCGGATGGAATTGAAGCGTCTCTTGATGTGCTTGGTTCTCTTGTGAAATCTGGATTCCTTTGCCAAGGCAATTGCACCAGTATTGTCACAAAAGATTTTCATTGGACCCGATGCACTAGGTATTACACCTAAATCGGATATGAACTCCTTCATCCAGACTCCTTCATTCGCTGCTTCCGAAGCAGCTATGTACTCTGCTTCACATGTAGATCCCGCTACGACGCTTTGTTTAGAACTGCACCAACTGATAGCTCCACCATTTAATGTAAACACGTATCCAGTTTGCGATTTAGAATCGTCCGGATCAGTGTCAAAGCTTGCATCAACGTAACCGTTTACAATGAGCTCTTTTTCACCTCCATATACGAGAAACATATCCTTAGTCCTTTTCAGGTATTTCAGGATGTTCTTGACCGCTGTCCAGTGATCCACTCCTGGATTACTTTGGTATCTCCCTGCTAAGCTTATAGCAAGGCACACATCAGGTCTGGTACACAGCATTGCATACATGATAGAGCCTATGGCTGAAGCATAGGGAACATCTTTCATTTTCTCTCTATCTTCTGCAGTGGTCGGGCATTGAGTCTGACTCAACTTCACACCTTGTAACACAGGCAAGAACCCTTTCTTTGCTTGATCCATTTTGAACTTTTTCAAAATCTTGTCAAGGTATGTGCTTTGTGAAAGTCCAATTAGGCGTCTTGATCTATCTCTATAGATCTTTATGCCTAGTATGTAAGTAGCTTCACCGAGGTCTTTCATTGAAAAACTTTTATTCAAGTATCCCTTTATGCTATCCAGAAATTCTATATCATTTCCAATCAGTAATATGTCATCCACATATAATATCAGAAATGCTACAGAGCTCCCGCTCACTTTCTTGTAAATACAGGCTTCTCCGAAAGTCTGTATAAAACCAAATGCTTTGATCACACTATCAAAACGTTTATTCCAACTCCGAGAGGCTTGCACCAGTCCATAAATGGATCGCTAGAGCTTGCACACTTTGTTAGCTCCCTTTGGATCGACAAAACCTTCCGGTTGCATCATATACAACTCTTCTTCCAGAAATCCATTCAGGAATGCAGTTTTGACATCCATTTTCCAAATTTCATAATCATAAAATGCGGCAATTGCTAACATGATTCGGACAGACTTAAGCATCGCTACGGGTGAGAAGGTCTCATCATAGTCAACCCCTTGAACTTGTCGAAAACCTTTTGCGACAAGTCGAGCTTTGTAGACAGTAATATTACCGTCTGCGTTGGTCTTCTTCTTGAAGATCCATTTATTCTCAATTGCTTACCGATCATTGGGCAAGTCAACCAAGTCCATACTTTGTTCTCATACATGGATCCCATCTCAGATTTCATGGCTTCAAGCCACTTTGCGGAATCTGGGCTCACCATCGCTTCTTCATAGTTCGTAGGTTCATCATGATCTAGTAGCATGACTTCCAGAACTGGATTACCGTACCACTCTGGCGCGGATCTCACTCTGGTTGATCTACGAGGTTCAGTAGTATCTTGTTCTGAAGTTTCATGATCATTATCATTAACTTCCTCACTTATTGGTGTAGGTGTTACAGAAACAGTTTTCTGTGATGTACTACTTTCCAATAAAGGAGCAGGTACAGTTACCTCGTCAAGTTCTACTTTCCTCCCACTCACTTCTTTCGAGAGAAACTCCTTCTCCAGAAAGTTTCCGAATTTAGCAACAAAAGTCTTGCCTTCGGATCTGTGATAGAAGGTGTATCCAATAGTTTCCTTTGGATATCCTATGAAGAAACATTTCTCCGATTTGGGTTCGAGCTTATCAGGTTGAAACTTTTTCACATAAGCATCGCAGCCCCAAACTTTTAGAAATGACAACTTTGGTTTCTTGCCAAACCACAGTTCATAAGGCGTCGTCTCAACGGATTTTGATGGTGCCCTATTTAACGTGAATGCGGCCGTCTCTAGAGCGTATCCCCAAAACGATAGCGGTAAATCAGTAAGACACATCATAGATCGCACCATATCTAGTAAAGTACGATTACGACGTTCGGACACACCATTACGCGGTGGTGTTCCGGGTGGCATGAGTTGCGAAACTATTCCACAATTTTTCAAATGTACACCAAACTCGTAACTCAAATATTCTCCTCCACGATCAGATTGTAGAAACTTTATTTTCTTGTTACGATGATTTTCAACTTCACTCTAAAATTCTTTGAACTTTTCAAGTGTTTCAGACTTAGGTTTCATTAAGTAGATATACCCATATCTGCTTAAGTCATCTGTGAAGGTGAGAAAATAACGATATCCGCCACGAGCTTCAATATTCATCGGACCACATACATCTGTATGTATGATTTCCAGCAAATATGTTGCTCTCTCCATAGTACCGGAGAACGATGTTTTAGTCATCTTGCCCATGAGGCACGGTTCGCAAGTACCAAGTGATTCATAATCAAGTGGTTCCAAAAGTCCATCAGTATGGAGTTTCTTCGTGCGCTTTACACCGATATGACCTAAACGGCAGTGCCACAAATAAGTTGCACTATCATTATCAACTCTGCATCTTTTGGCTTCTACATTATGAATATGTGTATCACTACTATCGAGATTCAATAAGAATAGACCACTCTTCAAGGGTGCATGACCATAAAAGATATTACTCATATAAATAGAACAACCATTATTCTCTGATTTAAATGAATAACCGTCTCGCATTAAACAAGATCCAGATATAATGTTCATGCTCAACGCTGGCACCAAATAACAATTATTTAGGTCTAATACTAATCCCGAAGGTAGATGTAGAGGTAGCGTGCCGACCGCGATCACATCGACTTTGGAACCGTTTCCCACGCGCATCGTCACCTCGTCCTTAGCCAATCTTCGCTTAATCCGTAGTCCTTGTTTCGAGTTGCAAATATTAGCAACAGAACCAGTATCAAATACCCAGGTGCTACTCAAGCATTAGTAAGGTACACATCAATAACATGTATATCACATATACCTTTGTTCACCTTGCCATCCTTCTTATCCGCCAAATACTTGGGGCAGTTCCGCTTCCAATGACCAGTCTGATTGCAGTAGAAGCACTCAGTTTCAGGCTTAGGTCCAGACTTGGGTTTCTTCTCTTGAGCAGGAACTTGCTTGCCGTTCTACTTGAAGTTCCCCTTCTTCTTCCCTTTGCCTTTTTTCTTGAAACTAGTGGTCTTATTGACCATCAACACTTGATGCTCCTTTTTGATTTCTACCTCCGCAGCTTTCAGCATCGCGAAGAGCTCGGGAATAGTCTTGTTCATCCCTTGCATATTATAGTTCATCACAAAGCTCTTGTAGCTTGGTGGCAGTGATTGGAGAATTCTGTCAATGATGCAATCATCTGGAAGATTAACTCCCAATTGAATCAAGTGATTATTATACCCAGAAATTTTGAGTATATGCTCACTGATAGAACTGTTCTCCTCCATCTTGCAGCTATAGAACTTATTGGAGATTTCATATCTCTCAATCCGGGCATTTGCTTGAAATATTAACTTCAACTCCTGGAACATCTCATATGCTCCATGACGTTCAAAACGTCGTTGAAGTCCCGATTCTAAGCCGTAAAGCATGGCACACTGAACTATCGAGTAGTCATCAGCTTTGCTTTGCCAGACGTTCATAACATCTAGTGTTGCTCCAGCAGCAGGCCTGGCACCCAGCGGTGCTTCCAGGACGTAATTCTTCTGTGCAACAATGAGGATAATCCTCAAGTTATGGACCCAGTCCGTGTAATTGCTACCATCATCTTTCAACTTTGCTTTCTCAAGGAACGCATTAAAATTCAACAGAACAACAGCACGAGCCATCTATCTACAATCAAACATAAACAAGCAAGATACTATCAGGTACTAAGTTCATGATAAATTTAAGTTCAATTAATCAAATTACTTAAGAACTCCCACTTAGATAGACATCCCTCTAATCTTCTAAGTGATCACGTGATCCAGATCAACTAAACCATGTCCGATCATCACGTGAGATGGAGTAGTTTCATTGGTGAACATCACTATGTTGATCATATCTACTATATGATTCACGCTCGACCTTTCGTTCTCCATGTTCCGAGGCCATATCTGTATATGCTTGGCTCGTCAAGTATAACCTGAGTATTCCGCGTGTGCAACTGTTTTGCACCCGTTGTATTTGAACGTAGAGCCTATCACACCCGATCATCATGTGGTGTCTCAGCATGAAGAACTTTCGCAACGGTGCATACTCAGGGAGAACACTTCTTGATAATTTAGTGAGAGATCATCTTATAATGCTACCGTCAATCAAAGCAAGATAAGATGCATAAAGGATAAACATCACATGCAATCATTATAAGTGATATGATATGGCCATCATCATCTTGTGCTTGTGATCTCCATCTCCGAAGCACCGTCGTGATCACCATCGTCACCGGCGCGACACCTTGATCTCCATCGGAGCATCGTTGTCGTCTCGCCAATCTTATGCTTCCACGACTATCGCTACCGCTTAGTGATAAAGTAAAGCATTACATCGCGATTGCATTGCATACAATAAAGCGACAACCATATGGCTCCTGCCAGTTGCCGATAACTCGGTTACAAAACATGATCATCTCATACAATAAAATTTAGCATCATGTTTTGACCATATCACATCACAACATGCCCTGCAAAAACAAGTTAGACGTCCTCTACTTTGTTGTTGCAAGTTTTACGTGGCTGCTACGGGCTTAAGCAAGAACCAATCTCACCTACGCATCAAAACCACAACGATAGTTTGTCAATTTGACTCCGTTTTAACCTTCGCAAGGACCGGGCATAGTCACACTCGGTTCAACTAAAGTTGGAGAAACAGTCACCCGCAAGTCACCTTTGTGCAAAGCACGTCGGGGAAACCGGTCTCGCGTAAGCGTACGCGTAATGTCGGTCCGGGCCGCTTCATCCAACAATACCGCCGAACCAAAGTATGACATGCTGGTAGGCAGTATGACTTATATAGACCACAACTCACTTGTGTTCTACTCGTGCATATAACATCAAACCATAAAACCAGGCTCGGATGCCACTGTTGGGGAACGCAGTAATTTCAAAAAATTTCCTACGCACACGCAAGATAATGGTGATGCATAGCAACGAGAGGGGAGAGTATGATCTACGTACCCTTGTAGATCGCAACGGAAGCGTTGACACAACGTAGAGGAAGTAGTCGTACGTCTTCTTCCTGATCCGACCGATCCAAGCACCGTTACTCCGGCACCTCCGAGTTCTTAGCACACGTATAGCTCGATGACGCTCCCCGGGCTCCGATCCAGCAAAGCTTCGGGGATGATTTCCGTCAGCACAACGGCGTGGTGACGATGATGATGTTCTACCGATGCAGGGCTTCGCCTAAGCACTACAACGATATGATCGAGGTGGAATATGGTGGCAGGGGGCACCGCACACGGCTAAGGAACGATCACGTGGATCAACTTGTGTGTCTAGAGGTGCCCCCCTGCCCTCGTATATAAAGGATCCAAGGGAGGGGGTGCGGCCGTCCATAGGAGGCGCGCAGGAGGAGTCCTACTCCTACCGGGAGTAGGACTCCCCCCCCCCCCAATCCTTGTCCTACTAGGAGAGGTGGAGGGAGAATAGGAAAGGGGGGGCGCTGCCCCTCCCTCCTTGTCCAATTCGGACTAGGGGGAGAGGGGGCGCGGCCTGCTCTGGCAGCCCCTTCCTCTTCTCCACATTAGGCCCATCAGGCCCATTAACCCCCCGGGGGGGTTCCGGTAACCCACCGGTGCTCCGGTTTTATCCGGTACTCTTCCGGAACCCTTCCGATGTCCGAATATAGTAATCCAATATATCAATCTTTATGTCTCGACCATTTCGAGACTCCTCGTCATGTCCGTGATCACATCCGGGACTCCGAACTAACTTCAGTACATCAAAATGCATAAACTCATAATAACTGTCATCGTAACGTTAAGCGTGCGGACCCTACGGTTCGAGAACAATGTAGACATGACCGAGACACGTCTCCGGTCAATAACCAACAGCGGGACCTGGATGCCCATATTGGCTCCTACATATTCTACGAAGATCTTTATCGGTCAGACCGCATAACAACATACGTTGTTCCCTTTGTCATTGGTATGTTACTTGCCCGAGATTCGATCTTCGGTATCCAATACCTAGTTCAATCTCGTTACTGGCAAGTCTCTTTACTCGTTCCGTAATACATCATCTCGCAACTAACTCATTAGTTGCAATGCTTGCAAGGCTTATGTGATGTGCATTACCGAGAGGTCCCAGAGATACCTCTCCGACAATCGGAGTGACAAATCCTATTCTCGAAATACGCCAACCCAACATCTACCATTGGAGACACCTGTAGAGCTCCTTTATAATCACCCAGTTACGTTGTGACGTTTGGTAGCACACAATGTGTTCCTCCGGTAAACGGGAGTTGCATAATCTCATAGTCATAGGAACATGTATAAGTCATGAAGAAAGCAATAGCAATATACTAAACGATCGGGTGCTAATGCTAATGGAATGGGTCATGTCAATCAGATCATTCAACTAATGATGTGACCTCGTTAATCAAATAACAACTCTTTGTTTATGGTTAGGAAACATAACCATCTTTGATTAACGAGCTAGTCAATTAGAGGCATACTAGTGACACTTAGTTTGTCTATGTATTCACACATGTATTATGTTTCCGGTTAATACAATTCTAGCATGAATAATAAACATTTATCATGATATAAGGAAATAAATAATAACTTTATTATTGCCTCTAGGGCGTATTTCCTTCAAAAACCGTGGTAGAAGCGAGGGCGAGGAAAATTTCGAGGAGTTCCCGGTTACGGTGGGAGGTCGGGGAATAAAGAAAATGCGTCCCATTAGAAAATATCAAACGCATGTCTTGCTAAAATCAATGAGAAAAATTTGACAAGGTTGTCCCATTCCAAAATATCAAATGCCTACGATTGTGGAATGGTTAGGGTTTGCCATCAGTTCGGACATTGACATGGCACCTCGTGCTAAATAAACCAGCTGTTCTTTTTGTGCAGTTCCACCAAAATCAACCAAATTCACGCGTAGCTTGTATGATTTCGCCCTTATATGTTGCAACACCTTGAACTTATCTACACCTCCTTTCTTGTGGTGGAAATGAATGATTCGATGTATTCATGAACATTTTTTGCAGTTCCCATTGAAATCAAGCTGAGCACCCCTGTTTGCACAAATACAAAAAAGTGATTAGTATAAAGCAAACTGTACTATGAATTGACAGTTTCAACAGGCACATACATGGTCTATGTAGATCACACTTTTAGAAAAATGGAACTCACCAGAAAGAATCCTAGAACAACATTGTACTCGCGCATCACAACAAAAAAATGGATATTTGTCAGTCCTTCTGAGCTGAAGTTAGTTTGGTCTTGTGGGGAGTAATGTAACCTTCCTTCAACTGCTCCTTCTGATGAGAAGATAGACAGGTCTTCTTCATCCTGGCATAATTGGAACTAGTCACTTCATGTACTCCATATTCTTCTTCAGAGGAAGATGATCCTGTTGTGCAAAGACAAGAGGACTACTAAATGGTAGCATCCCTGTTTGCTCGAAAAAAAGGAAAGGAAATATTTAAAACAACACAGATGAAGCATTTCTCAAGGACAATACCACTTTTTCATGACAGTATCTAAACAGTAGCACAACACCAATAGAGATGACAACGCTCAATCATATGGATGAAATCAGTGGGCGAGTACCAACCTTTGTCAGGAGGCTTATTGTGTAGAGCATATAGATGAAGCACTTCTCCGGAACCATCTGTTGCTATCTACGGTGGTGGCCATGCTTACTATATACTCCTCGATTAGTTTAATGTTTCCAACATCTTATTGTGCATTTCCACAAAAATATATGGTATCTTCAAAGAAGATCCCTGTTTGCACAAGTAGAGATAATTACATATTACATTAAGAGTGGCATCAAATCAGTGGCAAAACAATTGCTCGTTCCAGCCATAGCAATAAATTAAGATGCAAAACTATATCATTACTTGTGTCATCATAGTTCCAGTGCTTCATTACAGCACCGGGAGTTGATTTTTGTTTTTCTTCCGCTTGTTCTTCCCCTTCATCACTTGGTTCAATAACAGACAAGCTTCGCCTTCAATGTAAGATTTGGCATGTCAATTAGGGAGCACAAGTATAGTACTAAACTTAATTTTCTGATGAAAGTGGCAAAATACAGGCCAGCAGTTGTGAAATATCCTTATCTTACCTCAATGGGATATTACGGTGCACATACAGATTGGAAGTCTTGTCTCCATTTATGCAGTTCACTAAAATCAAGCAACATTATCGTACAAGTAGCACAACATATGAAAGCACACTACAGAATCATGTGAAAGAAGGCTAGTACTGACCTCTCATGATGCGGAATTCAAACAACTCACAAGAAGAAGATCTGAACCAAATTCTCCTTAACGGATAGGAAGTAAGATCTCCTCTTATGCAGTTCCACTAAGATCAAGCAATCAAGCAACATTGTCGGTGTGACATTTTGGTTGAACTGCACAAAACACTCTTAAAACAAAAGTGTTTTGTGCAGTGCAACAAAAGGTCACAATGGCAACGAGGTGAAGTAGATAACCCTGTTTACACAGAGGTGCAAAGGAAACAATTAGTGGTCAATAACGGTGGATGTCACAGAAGCCAACAAAAAGACGCATCTACCTTATCTAAATGGGAAAGAAAGCAAGACAGTAGCATTTCTCAAACGGTGGCATTGATTAATATTAACATAGAGATTATATTAACAATAAAATTCGTTAAACATGTCATTTGCTTTTAACTGTGGCATTGCATCAATTTTCCAGCGGCATTATTAGAGGGTGTTTGTTTACAGGGACATTTTGGTGTAGGGACTAAAAAAACTCCGTGTCAGTCCCATCTAAACCAAACATGAGGGACTTTTAGGGACTAAAAGTGGGCATTTGGGACTAAAGAAAGAAGACCCCGAGGGAGTCTTTTGGGACTTTTTCCAACAGTTGCCCCTGCCACGCATCGCACCTTGTCTCTATTAGTTCATTACTAGGGGTAACAAGGTCTTTTAGCATGTCATTTAATAACCTCTAGTCCATGTTTAGTCCCTGGAACCAAGCATGTAGGGACTAGGGAGTTTTTAACCAAACAGGGCCTTAGTTTAACAAAAGCTAATGAGTTGCACGGGATAGTGGATGCACCAGCACCATGTGCATCTACCGATGTACTGTGGTCATGCACAGTCTATTGCAACAAAGAACAAACAACCAAGGAGCATATTTGTGTTGGTCCCAGTTTTGTTATCTTTAGACACCTTTCCCTATGTGAGTGCAGCAAATCTAGTCCTGCTCAAACTCTACAGCCTTGTCCCTTCCTTTCCTTTTTGAACTAGTACTTCCGCCCCTTCCTTTCCTCTTTGAACCACGTCCTAGATTTATGCGATACAACTTTCCCCACTACTTTCCCCCATTCCTTTCCTCTTTGAACCACGTCCGAGATTCATGCTATACAACTTTCCCCCTTCATTTCCTCTTTGAACCACGTCCTAGATTCATGCTATATACAACTTTCCCACTACTTTCCCCCACTCCTTTCCTCTTTGAACCACGTCCTAGATTCATGGTATACATGCAGCTAGAGTAATGCATGTGGAGTAAGTAAATTATACCTTAAGGTTCTTGGGGCGTGGTTAGATGGGCAACGGGACGGCGGCGAAGAAGAAGGGGTCGGAGGCCCTCCCGCGCCGCCGCTGGGTGGAAAGTGAACAGCTGCGCCGATAGTCCCTTGCCGACGGCGACAGCGTTAAGCCTCCTTCCCTTCCTGGCGGACGGATCCTGACGGTTCTTTGAGAAGCAGTGAGGGGAGAGAGAGGCCAACGAAGTCTTGTTTAGATCTGGAGAGGGCGAGAGAGTGTGAAGAGACCAACTACAAGCGCTGAGGCTCCAGCGGGAGAGGGCGAGAGAGTGTGAAGAGAGCAACTACAAGCGCTGAGGCTCCAGCATGTATATATATAGTGGAGAGAGAGTGTGTGAAGCGTGAAAACCCTAGAAAACATTTTGACCAATCATAGAATCCTCCTGGCACAAATTATGCTCAAGTGTAGTTATCGAACCCGAGACCTCAAGTTTGATGAGCGGACAGGCTAACCAGCTACACAACCCTCCCGTTATGTACAACGAGAGGGAAATAACCTTTTATACATTCCGGCATTCATGTGACAAGCATGCCATGTTTTTTTTGTGTGTCTGGGAGTCATTGGGATTTCAATCATAATCGTGTCATGTGGCTTTGGTGGTAAGACTATCCACAGTGGTGCAGAAATAATGCAGCCTTAGTCACCTTACCTCTCTCCACGTAGTACGTTGGGTCCCACCAGTCAAAGGGTGAAACAAACAAATTAATAAGAAAAATTAAAAGTGCTAGCGGTGTTTCTTACCTCACACATCTCGATACTGCTCGGGAACACTGTCCAATTGATCCATCTGTTTACTCACGTACTATTTTAAGTGAATCCTTATTATTACATGCACACAAATTTTGGGCACTTGTATTCGACTTAAGTCAGTGTGCCACCGTATTTCGTATACTTACTACTCCCTCCGTCTAGGTGTAATAAGTCACGTTAGAAGGTGCAACGGGACCAAGGTGCGTGTGTGTGTGTGTGTGTGTGTTTAACAGCATGTGTGTGTGTTACAGAGAGCGATAGATCAACCAACTCCTACAAAGAGATGTTGTGTAGTGTACGATTTTAGCTGCGAGAGTCGGTGCATCCTCTCATTTCCGGGCATGTCCGGTAGGGACATGCGGACAGCTGCCACGCCTGCTCCTGACCAGCCTGTCCCACCCTGTCCCACCCAAATCCCCTCCATCGCCCGCGCGCGCTTCCCGCCTGAAACGGTCAACGCCGCTCCAAAGAATCGGTGCCGCATTCATGCCCGGGCAGAGCGGACGCGACCTCTCACTAGCGCAAGAGTGATGGTTGCTTCATCCGTCCAACTTACTGCTAGGTCTATGTAATTTGACGGCTCATTGGTCTTTATTACTGAGGTGGTAGGACTGCTGGATGTCCCACTCTTTCGGCGAAAGGAGGTACTACTACTAGATTACAATTTTCTCCATTCTTATAGCGGAGGCGTGCAAGAGCAGTGAAAACATGCAGGCTCATTGGTTACATGGCCCACCTCACACTATCACCGTGCGACACCTAACTCTTTACATAGTGCTCCCTCCGTTCCTAAATATTACTAGATGAGTCCCCGTGCGTTGCCGCTGAACAGCGGTATATCTCTCTGCGCAAAATTATCGATTTCATAGAACTAAAAAAACTCTATAACCGCATGACAAATGTGGTAGCCAAACTAAATAAACTCCCATCATCATTTAGATCATCCCACGTAAGGAAAAAAGATCAGCCAACTCCTACTGCATAATGGGATTATATTTTTCTTTTTGACATGTTAATGGGACTTAAAAGCTCACTTACATGCATGCTACCGGTGCATGCTTGCATGCAGACATGTTGATGTGATTTAAAACCCACTCACATGCATGTGCCACGGTATTTCTGCATGCTTGCATGTGGCTTAGTGCGGAGCCTCTCAACGTCTAGATCAGACGGCTATTATGGACTGATTTACTTCATCTAACGGCTACATCAATTTTGATGATGTGGCTCAAGGAGAGGATAGAGAATTCCTAGTAGTGGGGGCTAGCTATTACGGTCTTTGTAGAGATTCCACTACATACGGAACAAAATGAATGAATCTACACTTAAAATGCATCTATATACATCCGCATGTGGTTCATGGTGAAATCTCTACAAAGACTTATATTTAGGAATGGGGGAGACGGCGTACTAAGCAAGCTTCTCCTCGTTCTGCAAGTTGACGGGACACATCAAAAGTACTCCAGTGTATAGAGCCTTGCCTCTAAGGTAGGCCCCACATGGTTTGCCTCTTTTTTTAACATAACACGTCAAGTCGCAATTTGTTTGTTCACCCGTGGGAGACGATCCTCCCTCCACCAAGTGGACAACCAGTACACGTGCCAAATTACCATGTGGGCTGCCTTTTTTGTACAGAAATGAGCTCCACCGTGTACCCACGCGGGTGTGGTTGGGAAAGACATGGGAGTATGTGCGCCGTGCATGCACCTCTTCTCTTCGTGCACGCCCCCACCTCCGTGGGTGTGTGTGAGAGATACAAACCGCGTTCGTGAGTGTTTTTTGTTTTGGGGTGGGGTTGATTTCGTGAATTATTTGTGGGAATATGTGTCGATGACATCTCAAACAAAATTTTGCATGCAATGTGTGTGAAATGGAGGCCTATCCATATCATACATAGAGGGTCGGGAAATCCACGAGAAGAGAGGGAGGGGTCATAGCTATCGACGGAGTCAAAGAGAGGATAAAGTGGGTGGGTGCGAGATCGATGAAGACAGCCATCGAAATTGTGTGTGTGTGTGTGTGTGTGCGTGTGTGTGTGTGCAAGTCAAAGATATAGGGCGACTGGCCTACCGGAACGTTAGAGGGCACATTTCAAGTTTGTGTGTGGCAGGGAGACATGACTAGAGCGCTCGATGTATCGGTGTGTGGGGGGTGGGAGGGGTGGGGGAGGGGTAGGCAGAGGCCTAACTATATAGGTAGAACGACTCGTATATGTGTTGAGAAGGAGAGACCCAGCTATGTCTTGAGGGAGATCAGTCGACATCCATACATAACTGAAGGACGGGAAATATGATGGGACAGAGAGAGAGAGGAGAGAGAGAGGGAGGGAGAGGGGTAGAGTGTTGGATGGGTTATGGAGTTGCTTCTCAAAGATGGTGGGAGAGGCCTACTAGACAAACTGAGGGTGGAACTGCAATGTTATCAATAAGAGTGGGGATGTGTTTCTGTGTGTGCCTATGCGTGATAGATCTGTCGGGACGCATCCATGGATGATGAAGGGGAACCATGTGTTTGGTAAGCAAACCTAACTAGATCGGTTGATCAATTGTTTTTTGTCGAAGGAAGGGAGAGACACAACTAATGAGGTAGATCGATTGACGTGTGGGTAAAAACGAGTTATAAGGACCTAGCTAGCTATATGTATAGCGAGAGATTGGTCGGTGTACGTCCATTTGTTAGAGGCAAATAAGGCCCAGCGAGACGGATAAACAGAAATAATGGAGCTAGGAGGTGGTGCGAGAGGCCCAGCTACTAGCTAGATTGGGGGAGGAGTGTGCGGTTGTGAGATCGATGAAAAGAGGGGTGAGAGTTTACACATGTGTCTGACCGTATGAGAGACACGAGGCAAGGACACATAAAGGAGGAGATTGAAGGTGTGTGTGTATGTTGTAGGCAGGCATCACTTGAGAGGTTTATCGATCGGTGTGTGTCGGAAAGGAGTTGTGGAGACTCTGGGAGAACGACCTAAAGAAAAAAATGAATGTTCCCGGTGGATAGAATGCCGGGGGAGGGGGAGGGCGAGGAGGGCGTGTGCATGCACGAGAGAAAGTTAGTGGTAGCTACAAAGGTTAGAGGATTGTGTGGGTGTAAGAGACTAACAAAGATCATAATTTGATATGAAAGCGGATTCATATATTTGAATAGGAGATCATAGTGTTTTAAACATTGCATGCATGAATATAGCGGTGATACACGTGATGTGCACATGTTATACCATAATGTGATAATGCATGGCGTTTGCAACTCACAGCTAAATGCGGAACAATCTAAAGCATACTATACATCAAACAATCTCACATTTTATTTGAATTTGTGATAATGTGTGGTGTTTGCAGCTTACAACTAAATATCGAACAATCTAAACAATACTATATATCGAACATTCTCACATTTTATTTGAATTTGTGGTAATGTGTTGTGTTTGCAACTCACATCTAAATACTTGTAGGCGTAGGGGGCGGGGCACCATACATAATGTGATAAACACATTATACATATGAGACATGGTTTAGATTATGAAGATCTAGCTAGATAGAAATGTAATGTGATTTGAAATCAAAATAAAGTGGATTCAAAAAATCTAGTTCGAGTTCATATAGTACACATAGTTCATATGTAACTCGAGACTAATCATGTGGTGTGATGTGAAGATAATACACAAACGATGGTTTAACTTGACAATAATGATGATTTTAGATCTTATTAAAACGGAGAAACGGATTCAAATGCTTTGACTTCACAACAATCATTACTGTAGATCTTATTCAAATAGAGAAACGAATTCAAATTTAGTTCATATTGAAGCGGTAGTATATATGTTTGGAATGCACTAAAACGTTCATTTGAGTAGTTGGTTGCATGCATTATACACGTAGAAAAATATTTTAATTGAACATAACATGAATTCAAAGTTTTGAATGACATTTGTAGTGCGCATTGATTTGCTACAGTACATGTTAGGCTTGTCCGGAAATTTCAACCCGCGCCTTGTTAGCCCGAAATATTTAAGATATATCTTTGTCTCGTTGTGCTCCGACAACTCCCTCCATCTCAACCCGCGCCTTGCTATTCCGAAATTACAACACGCACGAAAACCGCCACCTCCTGTGAAATCCTGACATGTGAAATGCCCGTGGTACCCCTGAACCGAAAGAACCGCCTCAAATCGGTGGGGTACTTTTGTAACTTACCCCACATTTCGGACAAGCGCATCTCTAAGCCATGGTTCCCCACTGCCATCCCATCCGCCCACCCATTCATACACTTAGGCCGCGAAAACCCGTGACGAAACCCCACACCCTGCTCAATCCGCCACCCAGCCGGAGCCTCTTCCCCGATGACGTCGTCCACAGCAACACCTCGACGTCCCTCATCCACCGTACCGGATGAGGATCCGTCCTCGATCTCATCGTCCCGCCGGTTCAGCCACCCCGTCCTCCACCTCCAAGGAGCTGCCCCGATGTTCCCCTCGTCTTTCGTGCCACCTCCATTCCCACACCGCCATCTTCACCTGCACCACCAGAAGAGCATCATCACCACCGTTTCCTCGGATGAAGTTGCAGCCTAATCGGCGCCACCAAAGAGGTTGTACACTAATTGCCGCATTTTCTTCTTGATTCGGCCTCACAGTGCTGCCAGCGCTCGGTCCTGAGCCGATACGGCGCGGCTCCATCCACGGCGGCGTCGCCGGCCACTTCCTCCACGGCGTCGCTCCCTCGGCGGCGATGTCCACATCAGTAGGAACTGCTGCTGCTTTAGCTCTCGCTCGCGCTGCTGCTCTGCTCTTGCTCTTGGTCCCCTGCCTGGTCTACTCTTGCTATTGCTCTTGCTCGCGCTGCTGCTCTCGCTCTTGCTCTTGCTTGCGATGCTGCTCCAATTTAGCTACACTTTAGTCGACTGAATCGACTTTTGCGTCAGTCGATTTTCAGGGGGTGGGGGCTCACCGAGGTGAAGGAAGAACCAGCCGCAGCGGGGAGGGGGGATCGCCGGAGAGGTACCCCACTATCCATCTTACGGTTCAAGATGGGGGCGGTGGTCACCGGCGGTGGCGGGGCGTTGGCGGGGCGGTGGCGTGGGGATCGCAGGAGAAAAAGCTCCGCACGTGGTGGCCTAGAGGGATGGCCGGGGCGGCGGCGGATCGGCGGTGGGGAGTGTTTTTGGGGTGGGTAGGGTGGCGCACAGCCAGCCGCGGGCGGCGGGGGCTGCTGTTTGGCCGGTGGTGGCTGGCGGCTCAGGGGGTGGAGGTTGAAGATGAACCGCATGGCCTTGATTTCATATCCAATGGCTGCAAAATCAATTGACCAGAGATGAAAAAGTCAGTCGATCGACGTGTAGCCTCACCTTGCTAGTGCGTTTAGTTTCGACAGCAAAATTCAGTTTCGACAGCAAAATTCAGTTTCGACAGTTAAGTTCAGTTTCGACAGTTAAGTTCAGCGATGATCGGCTGATGTATTTTACATCTAGCACTTTGTGGTTATGTATTTTACGTCATGTATTGGAGAAGCTATTAGAATTCCACTCAGGTTAATGTTGTTCATTGTCTCTCTTGTCCTGCTTCAACCTCGGCGTCGTACAACTCACCGAAGCTGCTCCAACGACGAAACCCTCCATCACAGCGGAGTAGTACCTCGGGATCCATCTCCAGACGCCTAAGATCTTCTTCCCCTCCTCCAACAGAAAAGTCAGCCAGAGCATCCTCACCAGCCAACCCAATCACGCTGAGATCGACATGGCTTTGCCAAAGAGGTTGTACACTTGTTGCATCACTTTTTACTCTACATGTTATATATATTGTCAACTGAGCACACGGATTTGTTCCTTTAGTGTCTCCTTGAAAGAAAAAACGTAGGAATTTTAATTTTCACTTGTCCTCCTTTTCAAATTCCTATTCATGAAGCACAAGACTAAGAGATAGTAGCATAATAGCATTATAACTGTACATTTTCTTGTGGTTTGACTTAATCTCACCATGCTTCTTTGCATCATGTGATCTTCCAATTGTTGTGAATCAAACACCCAGATTGGCAGAAATCTTGTGTTTTTAAATTCTCTGTTTTGCGCGTGCATTCCTATCCTATTCCTGTCTATTTCCTATCCCTGCATTGTTGGAATCCTCCAATTCAAACGAGCCCTTACAGAATTACTTCTCTTACAGATAGTTGTCAAAGAAAACCTTGTGTGGTTTGTCCCGCTCCTGCTCTGCCGTCGTCCACCCCAGCTCAGCTGCTCCAATGACAGAAGGGTCCAGCACAGCAGGGATCCGGCCTCCAGACTGTCTTTCGCCGCCTCAGATCTTCTTCCCCGCCGCTGGTAGCCATGAAAATTGCATTACCATCATCAACCGAGCAGATGACCTCGAGGACTACACGGGTCCGCAAGAGAGGTCGCACTCTTTCGTGTCTGCTTAGGTTATGCATCGCTTAATATTACATGCTACTTTATCATCCTGTTCACCGATTAGACTCTGAGTCAGCTCCAAACTAATGGTCAAACTTGAGTTTTTAAATGGTTGTGGGGTACATATCGGGTCCGCTATCAATAGTATCTATCTACTATCTGGTTAATCTCCGGTGTCTACTATGAGTTTCATGTTGGGTGGGAAACAAACAATAAAGAAGCCATTATCTGTATTTTTTAACTGAAGCCATTATCTGCCTGCTATTATTGGTTTTGGGTCTATCCCCAGGTTGCTACCATCACTCTGGATTTCTGCATGCACTCCTTACATAATCTCACTATGTTTTATTCCTATGCATTACAGTTATTGTAAACAATGGAACTGAACATGTAGAGCAAAAGAGATGAGCCTTGCGTGGCAATAAATTTTCATGCGGACGTCACTCCATGGTAGGCGCAAAGGCAGCCCCCCTCCACGCATTTTGGATTGTAATCGAGAGGAAGATATCTATTCTGAGGGTGATTCAGAAGGAGAAGACAACTCCTATTTACCCCCTGAGGTCTTCGCTCTAACTTGGCATGCTGATGTTGGTTATATCATGCATATGGTGTCTTGCATTGCTTACTTTATACATCAAATATGTCATCTACTTAGTTTAGACATCCTTTGTGCGAATGCCATCTGTTTAGTTTATTCATCGTTTACGTGAATTATGCAACGCCATCTTGTTTAGCCAGACATCATATATGTGAATTTTGCAATGCCATCCTGCTTAGCCAGTCATCTTATATGTAAATTATACCAGGCCATCCTTTTTTCGTTACATATTACATTTGTCAAAAATGTTAGTACATTCAACTGCTCTTCATGTGCATCAGCCATTTGACACGGTGATGGCAAATTCTGGAGTGAAAACAAGGTCTTCAGAGCAGACTATGCTATCTGACGAAGCGCATATCTCGCTGGTTACGGATAGCTCCTTAGAGGAGGATTCAGAGACAGATGACCAGTCCTATCCCCCCCCCTGAGGTGTATGCTCTAACTTGGCAGGGTTATGTTGCTCATATCGTGTGTATGGTGTCTCGCATTGCTATGTCATTTGATTAGTTTAGACATGCTTTGTGTGAATGCCACCTATTCAGTGTCTAATTACCATATATGTGAATTATGCATTGACATCTTGTTGCAAGACATTATATATGTGAATTATACAATGCTATCTTGTTGCAAAGGCATTATATATGTGAATTATGCAATGCCATGCCGTTTAGCCAATCATCATGTATGTGAATTATATCATGCTATCATTTTTTTTGTATTACGTGTTCCATTTGTCGACAACGTTTGTATATTCAACTACTCTTCCTGTGCATCAGCCATTTGAAGCAGTGATGGAAGTATCTGGAGTGAAAAAAGGTATTCAGAGCAGACAATGCTACCTGTTGAAGCAGACATCTTGTTGGTTACAGAGAGCTCCTCAGAGGAGGATTCAGAGACTGATGACCAGTCCTATTTCCCCCCTGAGGTCTATGCTCAAACTTGGCAGGGTTATATTACCCATGTCATGCATGTTGTCTTGAATTGCTTGTTTTTACATCATATATGGATTGCCATCTGCTTACTATATAAATCATATATTTGAATTATATCATGCCATCATGTTTACATAGTACATATACATCATTTATCTGAATTATGGCATGGCAACCCATTTAATAAAGACATCATATAGTTATATCATCTCATCCTGTTTAGTGTTTACAGTCATCATATTTTGAATTATGGCATTATATCCGTGAATGTATGTGAATTATGGCATGCCAACCTATTTAATAAACACATTATATAGTTATGTCATGTCATCATGTTTACATAGTCTCATATTTTGAAATATGTCTTTGCATCTTTTTTAGTTAGCCATCATAATGTGAAATTGTGTCATGCTATCCTATTTAGTTAGCCATCATATATGTGAAATTGTGTCGTGCTATCCTGTTTGGTTAGACAACATAAATATGAATTATTTCATGCCCTCTTTTATTCCCCACTATCCATTGCACCTGTCTATCATACAATATCTATACTTTCAATTACTTTTCTTGTTTATCAGCCATTTGAATTGGAGAGCGTGATGGCAGTACCTAAGGGAGTAACAACACGGTCTTCAGAAAAGGTAGTGCTACCAGTTGATGCAGATAGAACCATGGTTGTACTTGCCCAAGGACCAAATCCACCACACATAACCCAGACTCTCGCAGATTGTACCCCTACCCAATTGGACAGAGAACCAGCTACACCCCTTCTAACCCCAACCCCGGCAGATAGTAACCCAGTTTTAGTTGAGACAGCACCGTCTCCACCACAGAGCACCCAAACACGAGCAGTTAGTAAGGGAACTGCAGTGCCCAAAGCACGAGGACCACCACTCTGAATCCCAACTCAACGCTTAAAGGAGAAGAAGATTTGTTCTCAGGTCAGGTTCTGTAGCTATGGTTCATACTCCTTTGCTCTTGCATTACTGTATTTACTCATACCAATTCTTTTCAAATTTGAAGGATGGAATTGAAACTCCAATGGCGCAACAGGTATGTTTTAAACCTGTTTCTTTAACTGGTTTGCTGTTGTAACCTGCTCTATGTTGATTTCAGTTTCAATTGAATAAACAGTTATGTTCTCATGTCATGCACATTACAAGTGTTGTTATTGCTCTATAGTTACCCACACTTATATTCTGTCTATTCCGCTTTGTCTTGAACAAATATTATTTGAACTGCGTCTCTATCTTGATTTGGCAACAAAAACTAGAATGATATAGACCATAATGTGACCATGGTACATAGATATATGTTTGTTTCATGCTGTTATCCTGTCCACTTTACTACTGAACTCATTTACCAAAATGAGTTTCATATACAACATGGTAAACATGTGATGCGTCTACTTGTTTCTCTTTTAGAATGCAGACAAAATATTGGAGAACAGTACCGCGTTATCCAATGGTAAAGGAAGTAATGCAGATAAGGTTCAAGATAGTGAGACATCCATGTTGGTCTCCAAGAAAGCTGATAAAAACTATCTTGACGACAGTGAGGGAACCCAAAAGTCCTGTCTTGATGTAGTGTTCGAGTTACTGGCCACTACTGCTAGCACAAGCTCTTCGAACTCGCTGCCTAAATCAGTTCGTCTTCTTGAGTCTCAACTTCAAGTTGAAAGACATCGATCAGATGTGCTGCGATAGGAAGCTGAAGGACTGAGGAAGTCCCTGCAGAATTCAGATGCATATTTTCTGGTGCAACAGCAAGCGCTGGAGGATTTAAGCTCCAAACAAGAGAAAGTTAATAAGCTTGCTAAGCATCTTGCCAGCATTATGGGTACCCAGGATATTGTTTCTTGAGATCTTCTGAAGTGGTTTCAGTTCTGGATTTGTTTTGCTGCGGCGTTTATTTGCGCTGGTCACCAACTTTGACAACCAGTGTATATGATATGCTGCTTTGTTCCCTATATTTGCACTGGTGGTGAACTTTGATGCCCAGTGGATGTAATATGTGTAATAGCCGTGATAGCCTAACAATAGTTGCTTGCTTATTTATTTCCTTCTTGTCTTGTTTATTTGTTTGCTTGTAGTCATTGCAGTTCTTTTTCCGCGGTTAGCTAGTGGCTGCAATAACCTATTTTTTAAAACTAGGCCACAATAACCATGGGCTAATATTTACTGTAGTGACACCGGGCCTCCTACTGGCCATAGAAACAGTGGGCCTTCTACGGGCCGTAGAAACAATGGGCCTTCTACGGGTCATAGAAACAATGGGCCTTCTGCAGGCCGTATCATCAATGGGCCATATACGAGCCGTATGATCGATTGGCCAAACATGGACCAAACAGACCGCATTATGGCCGTAAACGGGCTAGAGTTGGAATCGTCCGTTCATGGGCCGACCATAACGGGCCATCGCTAATAGGCCGTATTTGATGACGCTATGAAAACGGCCCAACGTATTAACGGACCACAAACAGGCCGACTGTAACCACGGGCTGAATTTGGCCCACAAGTAGAAAATGACAGTAACGGGCCGTAAGTAAATGAATGCTGGAAATGAGCCCAAGAATAAATGGGCTCTGAGAAGGCCGAAAGATAACATGGGCTGGAAACGGCCCAATGGAATAACGGGCCGTTAATGGGTATAAAGTGATACACTGTTCATTACGGGCCAGTTTCACCACGGGCCGTTAATGGGTGTAAAGTGATACACTATTCATTACGGGCCAGTTTCACCACGGGCCGTTAATAGGCCAAGAGTTACATAGGGCCTCATATGGGCCGAAAAATGTCATGGGCCATACATGCGCCAGAAGTGAAAATGGGCTGGAATCATATTGGATGGCCCAGATGATGCTACTGGGCCTAATTCGGATAGGGTGTAACGGGCCTTGGGTTAGCGGGCTGTAAATGGGCTATATGCGAACAGGCCGTTAACAGGCTTTCCATGGGCCGGCCCGCCACCTTTTGACCATGTCAAACGGGCCGGCCTTTTCACAGGAATGGGCCTCTGTTGGGCCGTGCCACGTGCCGACGTATCATAGGCGCCTTCCTTCCAATGAGTGGATGACATCTATCGCAACGATGAGCCGACACGTGTTTCCTCCAGCCAATGATGATTTTACATGTGGAAAATCCCCATTGGTCGGGGCTGTTAACGGGTTATCGGATCCAAAACCCGACCCGATAGCTTAACGGTGTTCCGTTACGATGGATGCCACGTGTCGGTCACCCTTGACGAAAGCACTTCTGTGACGCGCGATTTATCGTCATGGAAGTGGACACTTCTGTGATGATAATTTTGGTAATGTCATGGAACACTTCTACGACAGCACAGGTATGACTATCTTGATTCTTTCATAAAATCGTCATGGATGTACATGCATGACAAAAAACCCGACCTACTGTGACAAACACGTATCATCACGGAAGTGTATTTTTTTGTAGTGAATACATATCAAGCAAGCATGACAAGAGTATATGAGCAACGGAAAGTAAAGTATGCAATTTGCAAGAATGTAAAGGGATGGGATTAGAGTGTGCAAACGCAGTTGGAGACATGGAGATTTTTGGCGTGGTTCCGATAGGTGGTGCTATCGTACATCCACGTTGATGGAGACTTCAACCCACAAAGGGTAATGGTTGCGCGAGTCCATGACTCCACCCACGAAGGGTTCACGAAGAAGCAACCTTGTCTATCCCACCATGGCCATCGCCCATGAAGGACTTGCCTCACTAGGGTAGATCTTCACGAAGTAGGCGATCTCCTTGCCCGTACAAACTCCTTGGTTCAACTCCACAATCTTGATGGAGGCTCCCAAGTGACACCTAACCAATCTAGGAGACACCACTCTCCAAAAGGTAATAGATGGTGTGTATAATGATGAACTCCTTGCTCTTGTGCTTCAAATGATAGTCTCCCCAACACTCAACTCTCTCTCACATATTTGGATTTGGTGGAAAGATGATTTGAGTGGAAAACAACTTGGGGCTGGCTAGAGATCAAGATTTATGTGGTTGGAGTGGAATATCTTGACCTCAACACAAGTGTAGGTGGTTCTCTCTTAGAAAATGTAAGTTGGAAGTGTAGGCATGTTTTGATGGCTCTCTCCATGAATGAAGAGTGGGTGGAGGGGTATATATAGCCTCCACACAAAAACTAACCGTTACACACAATTGACCAAACTCGGTGGGACCGAATTGGAAAACTCGGTCAGACCGACTTAGTTCATAATGTGACCGTTAGGCTTTTCGGTGGGACCGACATGATCAACTCGGTGGACCGATGTGCTAGGGTTAGGGTAAAACCTCATCTCGGTTTGACCGATTACACAAACTCGGTGGGGCCGATTTGGGTAATAAGCGAAATAGAGAGTTGGTCAAGCAAGCTCGATGGGACCGATTGCATATCTCTGTGAGACCAAGATTATTGCATTAGGCAACAGAGAGTTTAAAAGCCCATCTCGATGAGACCAAGATCCCATCAGTGTGATCGAATTGATTAGGGTTTGTGGCAATGCCTATGTCAAGAGAACTCGGTGGCGCCGGATGGAAAATTTCAGTGGGGCCGAGTTTGACTTTTGGTTTGGGACATATGTGGATATGGGAAAGTGGTTGAGGGTTTTGGAGCATATCACTCAGCATTTTGAGCAAGCAAGCCATTAAGCAACACCTCATTCCCTTTTAATAGTATTAGATTTTCCTATGGACTCGATGTGATCTTGGATCACTAAAAGGTAGAATGTAGAGTCTTGAGCTTTAGGGCGTGAGCCAATCTTTTGTCCTTAGCATTTTGAAGGGGTTCCACATCTTCTTGTGCACGCCACTCCATCTGTTGAACTTATCTGAAATATACTAGATAAAAACATTAGTCCAACAAGAGATATGTTGACATTAATTACCAAAACCACCTAGGGAGCACTTGTGCTTTCAGTCACCTTACCAACATTCAACTTGAATCTCTTCGTTTGATATTATAAACCACCACTGATGATTCCACAATTGTTATATAGGTCCAAGGAGCAGCAATCTTTGTCAAGATACACTAGTGAAGCTAAAATCCTTATATACACTTGTTGAACAGCTGTATACTGGAGCTCAGCGCATGCTAGCCACAATTTCACCAACAAACCAAGGACCCAATCTGATGAGCGACGGCTTGAAAAATTGTCAATTCTGCCTGCAAGAATTCAAGAGATCAAACGGTCATGTGCAAGAGTTGGTGTCGTGACGGCCTTGAGCCGTGCTAAGGCATGGTACCAGAGCTAGACCCGGATGAGGTAGCTACTGGGTATCCAAGTTTGAAGGAAGATGGTACTGCTTTAGATCAGAAGGACTTCGATGCCTGCATGAAAGAAATACGTCCTGTGGCAACTCTGATTGCTGATGAGATAAATCTATCCAAATATCAACCGGCTTACGATGAAGAGAATCAAAACAAACCCACGCCGGCTTATAAAGTGATGGATCTGATTCCTCCAATTCATAAGCATACTTTCGCCCCTGAAGTTGACCCGTCGAATCTTATTGATGATGAAGCTGAATTCCATGCCTTACGTGGCATTGATTGGTCATCACCAAACTTCCAGATAGCAGAGGAGGACGAAGAACCAGAAAAGGATGATCCAGAAGCTTCAAGTCGCCAAGACCAAGAATATTGATCCGCTGGGCGGTTCAAATATTTGAACTTTGGAAAACACTTGATCTTTTTGGCTCACTGAGTCATGTAATAGGCTAGAAAAACTTTGATCTGTCGTGCCATCGTGCACGTTTTTGCTTTGTGCCACACCGTTTGATCCTCCATTTAAAGAGTGTATTACTTTATGCTTATGATAACGTAAATTTTTGCAGATGAGATTTTATCATGACCCTGCAGACAAGTAAATCACAATTGCCCTTGCGGTTTACCATGGGCGGGTCATAATACCCCATATAAAACCATTGGCGATGAAAATAATTTATAACCAGGGCCGGTATAAACATGATAAAAAGAATATCATACCTGTAATTGAAAACGGCCGGCTTACGATGCCATTGGAGTAAAGGTGATAACCCAAAATTTAGAAGACAATACTTCCAAGTACTTATAATATCATCATATGCCGCCGGTTCATTGTATACTATGTTTGAGCCGGGCTGTGCAATAGAGTCTTTTCGGTCTTTGTAACTTGGGCATTAATCCTCCAAGTAGGCCAGAGCTATACTCAGATGAAGTTATAATGTTAGCTTGATAGCCGAAATCCCAAGGTAATCAGAGCTATGCTCTTATGAAGTTATCATATTGGCTTGATAGCCAAATTACCAAGGCAATCAGAGCTATGCTCTTATGAAATTATCATATTGTCTTGATAGCCGAATCACCAAGGCAATCAGAGCTGTGCTCTTATGAAATTATCATATTGGCTCGATAGCCGAATTGCCAAGGTAACCAAAGCTGTGCTCTTATGAAATTATAATTTTGGCTTGATAGTTGAATTACCAAGGTAATCAGAGCTATGCTCTTATGATATTATCATTTTGGCCTGATAGCTGAATTACCAAGGTAACTAGAGCTATGCTCTTATGAAATCATCACACTGGCTTGATAGCCCAATCACGAGGGTAGTAACACTATGTTCTCTTTGGTGAATACACCTATGTTTGAACAGGAAACCCCAAGTGACATATTCGGTCAAGAGGGTAGTAACACTATGTTCTCTTTGGTGAATACACCTATGTTTGAACAGGAAGCCCCCAAGTGACATATTCGGTCAAGAGGGTAGTAACGCTATGTTCTCTTTGGTGAATACACCTATGTTTGAACAGGAAGCCCCCAAGTGACCTTTCTGTAATGGAAAAGAATTCATTATTCTTGGAAATGAAAACGGAGAGGCCCTGCTTTATCGGGGATGCCGGCTTTATTATAATCATCATAATATATACATCATCGAAATATGTACATTGTAAGAGCCGGTGGCTCAAGTATAGTAAGGCCGAAGATGAGCAATATTCCACGGCCGGTGGGTCTCCTCCTCCGACTTACGTGAATCCTTGTGCTCTCGAATGTCGATAAGGTAGTATGATCCATTGTTCAGATTTTTACTGACCACAAAGGGTCCTTCCCAAGGTGGGAACAACTTGTGCATATCAGTTTGATCCTGGATAAGCCGGAGCACCAGGTTGCCTTCTTGAAAAGTTTTTGTTTTAACCCGGCGGCTGTGATAACGATGCAAATCTTGCTGATAAATCGCTGATCGAGCTACCGTGAGGTCACGCTCCTCATCCAATAGGTCAAGTGCATCTTGACGTGGCTTTTCATTATCAGCTTCAACGTAAGCCGCCACACGAGGTGAATTGTGACGGATGTCACTGGGGAGAACCGCCTCTGCTCCATAGACGATGAAAAAAGGTGTGTTACTCGTAGATCTGTTGGGGTGGTATTAATGCTCCATAACACCGGAGGTAACTCTTCCACTCAACAACTCGGCGTCCTCTATAAGGGAACCATAAGTCGGGGCTTGATGCCTTTCAGGATCTCTTGATTAGCTCTCTCGGCTTGACCATTAGACTGGGGGTGAGCCACTGATGATACATCAAACCGGATATGCTCACGTTGACAAAATTCCTCCATGGCACCCTTGGATAGATTAGTGCCATTATCAGTTATAATACTGTGGGCAAAACCAAAACGGAAAATCACCTTTTTCATGAATTGAACCGCCATCGTCGTGTCACATTTACTGACCGGCTCTGCTTCAACTCACTTCATAAACTTATCAACCGCCACTAGGAGATGTGTCTTTTTGTCTTTGGACCTTTTGAAAGGTCCCACCATATCCAGCCCCCAGACTGCAAACAGCCAAGTAATTGGAATCATTCTCAATTCCTGAGCCAGCACATGAGTGCGCCATGCGAACTTGCGACCCGTCATTTTGAGCTGCAGATAAACATAACAAGGCCGTCCCATGAACTTGGCATAAGCCGGTCACCCAAATAGGGAATGATAAGGGCTCTTGATCTTAACTACCTCAAAGGTCAATGTCTCAGACCTGGAATCGTAATCATCTTCAGAAGCAACCTCCAGTGCTATCTTACCAACTGGGTATGCCGACTTACGAGGCACCACACCGTGAAAGACGGTGTTCGACGGCTTAAGATTTTTATCAGTCAATCCCATGCTATGGAAAGTTTCATAATAAAGGATATTGATGCTGTTGCCTCCGTCCATGAGTACCTTAGTGAATTTATATCCTCCAACCTGAGGTGCCACCACCAAAGCTAAGTGACCCGGATTATCAACCCGGGGCGGGTGATCCTCATGGCTCCACACAATAGGTTGCTCTGACCAGCGCAAGTAACGGGGAACTGCCAGCTCAACGGTGTTCACAGCCCTTTTATGGAGCTTCTGATCCCGCTTGCATAAACTTATGGTGAAGACGTGGTACTGCCCACTATTCAACTGTTTCGGGTTACTCTGATACCCAGATTGTTGCTGCTGATTCCACTGACCAGACTATTGATGAAAACCTCCCTGGTTGCCTTGATTTCCTTGATTGCCTTGGAAGCCGGAATGAGGACCGTCGCCATCGTGACCCGGACCATAAGAGTCGGAACCTGAGTCATCGCCTGGCCCATGATTGTTATGGAACAAGTCGGAATTTTTGAACGCCTTCATAATGTGGCAGTCCTTCCAAAGGTGCGTGGATGGCTTGTCCCATGTACCATGCTTTGGGCAAGGCTGATTCATCATATATTCCAGATTTATACCTGATCCTCCTCCCCGAGGAGGTGGCTTTCATTGACGACCCTGACTACTGTTCTGCCTGTTGGTATTGCAACGAAATCTAAATTATTATCAGCCTTGCATTTACCGTTGCTCCCCTGACTCGCCGGGTTATGACACAGGCCCTTAGTGTTGCCGCTCTTCTTTCCCTTTCCCGGCTATTCATCATCAGACTCGGGGTCCTTGGTACTATCAGAGTCGGCATATTTAATTAGAGCCGCCATTAGCTCCCCTATATCATTGCAGTGGGGCTTGAGCCACCTGTCGTGGATCTAAGACTGACAGTAGAATGGGGGTAGGTATGAGGAGGCAAGATCCTAGCTATGGAGCAGTTGTACACACGAGTTTTACGAGTTCAGGCCCTTCTCGGAAGAAATAACAGCCCTATGTCTCAGTGCCCTGAGGCGATCGATTGGATTATATGTGTGTGTGAGTTTACAAAAGATGCGAACCCTTGTGCCAGTGGAGGGGGGTGGCTTATATAGAGTGCACCAGGACCCCAGCCAGCCCACATTACAAGGGGTTTAAGGTACATTAAGATGGGGGCGTTACTGGTAACGCTAGTAATTAAATGACATAAATGCCTATTAAGTCTATGAAGTAAACGTCCGACTGTTGTCGTCCAGAGTGACTTTAGGTCTTCTGTCTGTCGAGTGATAATTGTTGCGGTCGAGTGACCTTGAATCTTCTGAGTGGAACGACTTGTAGTCGAGTGGATGATGACTCTTCTTCGAATGCTTCTGGTTTGAGGGTGACGTCCTAGGGGAGGGTGCCTAGGTCAGGCCTATGACCCTACCCTAGGTACATATCTTCATCATTAGCCCCCGAATGGTTCAGGGTTCGAGTGGAGAAGGAGTTGATAACCCCTCTGATTCAACTTTTGCACTTCGGAAATGTTTTGTCCAGAGGTCGAATGAACATTCATGATGACTTTAGCTGCTTGTTCAATCACCTTGATCCATTCTTGGTTTTATCGAGTGAACTTTCATTGTTAAGCTTCGAGTGTTGATATGGGAAAAATCTTCCGTCTGACGGGTTGTTCTGCTGTCTACGGATTTCACGGGATTCAAATTTTGGGAAGCGCGCCGGGCGGGGGAGGCCACAGTAATCGGGATAGATTAGGCAGGCCGCCTCGATCTCCGCACCACCTTTTTCGCCACGTATCGCGTGCACGACTGTTGCGGGATTTGATCGGATCGCCTGGGCCCACGAGTTAGCCACTCGGAAATGCCCTCACATAAGGTGTTGGACGGGGGTTTTCGCACAGTGCGTTCTCATTCTTCCCCTTCCTCCTCTATTTTCTCCACCGCGTCTGCCTCTGCTCTCAGCGTCGTCGCCCCGTTTGAGATCGATCCGCTGCCATGGGGAAGGAGAAGACGGTGGTGTTAGAGCGTGCAAAGAAGGCGACGGCGAAGGCGAAAGGGAAGAGGACTAGCCGGGGCGGGTCTTCGCCAAGGTCCGGCCTGCCGCCTGGCTGGATCCAGGGCGACTAGATTCGCTCGACAATCAGCCAAGATGACATCGACGACCTCGTCGAGGGGGGGACTGATCCCCCATGAATCAGCGCGGCTCCCAGGGAATGAGACCGAGCCGCAGCCGTAGGAGGGTGAGTGCGTTCTCCTCGCCACTCATGTCGACCGCGGGTTTTCTTTGCCTCCCCATACTTTCTTTTGCGGTTTCTTGAACTTCTTTGGGGCTCAACTCCACCACTTTTCTCCAAACACCATCATGTACCTTGCCACTTTCGTGTCCATGTGCGAGAACTTCTTGGGTTGTCGACCACACTGGGGTCTCTTCAAGCACATATTCACATGTCGTTCTTAGACGGTCAAGAAGGCCAACCCGAGTGACGAGAGGACGCATGTGATACAGATGTGCGGGGGTCTTGGAATTCAGATGAGGTGCGAAAGCACTTTCCCAACCATGATCCTTCCCGAGTCGGTCTGGGGTTGGCAGTCGACCTGGTTCTACTGCAAGGACCAGCCGACTCTGGGTCAGTCGACTGGACTTCTCCCCTTTTCCATGGCCCGAGTGGAGAAGCCCTCCACCTTGAGAGTGATCCCAAAGGAGAAGGTGCAGGTGAAGGTGTTGGTCGAGCGGGTGGTCCAACTCGTCTGCGACGGAGTGACCGGTATGGACCTGCTGGAGGTCTCCCTCAGTCGACGTATCCAGCCACTCCAAGCTCATGACCATCCGATGTGGATGTACTCAGGGATCGAGGATTCCACTCGGATCCACCCGGAAGATGTCAGTGAGGACACGGTGGGGCAGTGGCTGAGAGGCATTACTGGCAACAAGGATAACCCCCGGGGGTCCAGGAGGGTGGTTCCATTCAACCGTTTGCGCCAGTCGGAACAGGTACAATTCTGCATTGTCGAGTGTTTTCTTGATTTACCATGCAACATCTTGTTGACGGCCGAATGTCTTTCTTTTGTTCATTGTCTTTCAGGCTCTTGTTGATATGTACTCAATGCCCAACAGAGTGCAGGAGAAAGATCTCGAGGGAGAGGCAAGCGGAGGCGAGAGTGGCGAGTGGCACTCGGATGCATAGGAGGATGAGGAGAGCGACGACCAGAGTGATGAAGAAGAGGTCGACTCGCCTTCTCGCAGAGAAAGAAGGTCCAAGCACGCTCACGACCAGGCAAGCACCCCCGACCTGGTGGCCGCACCAACTGGGCAGTCTTCAGAGCGCCCTCGGACGTCTTCTCCAGTGCCGACCGAAAAGGCACCGAAGCAGCCCAAGACTGCGCCGCCTCTAGTCCCGAAACCACCGAAGGCCACATCTTCCAAACCACCGAAGGATTTGCCCAAAATCAAAGTGGTCATTCCCACTATCTCTGGGTAACAATCTGACCTGATCCTTTGGTTGACTTGGGTAACAGAACGTAACCGACTGAATGTTGATATTTGAAGTGCTGCCACCTCTGGAACTTCCACCCACAAGTACCGATACGAGGAGATCGAAGATGCGGTTACGTCCAACCCAGGTACAATTCTCGTGATCTTGTTCTTCATTATTTGGTCGATTAAATTCTGGTGATTCACTTGGGGTCGACTGATTTCTTTGCAGCCCCACTCAATGTTATCGAGCTTCCGGATGACGATGAAGACGTGATACCGAGGCCCAGAAGGAGCAAGAAACCAGCAGCTGGCAAGATATCTCAGTCGGAACTGGCGACAGAACCAACAGTCCAACAGCCCGAAGATGTAGGTAGAGCCTCTGTAACTTTTGTTGTCCCAGTTGTCACACCCTAGCTAGTTCAAGCATTAGAGTGTGCATCATGTTTAAATTTCTCTTAAATTTGAAATGGGGAAAGCAAAAACCCCCAACACCCCCCTGGAAACAACTAGGGCTTACTAAAATTATTTTCAATGAACTTGAAATGCCCTTCTAAAAAGTTCACCCTCTTTGTCTTAGGTTAGAACCTCTGGCAAAAGTGGTGCACAATTTTGTAGGTCAACAGAAGGTCATTGAATTAAATCATAAGTATTTGAATTTGGGCACTTAAATGCTATAAAATAATTTTAATGCTCAAATAATTCTGGAAATAAATGTTTGCTGTTGGATATATTCTAAACAGAGCCTACAATTATTTTCAGGATTTTTGGAAATGTTTTAGTATTTTATTTAAAGCCCAACAGTTGCAGATAATTAGAAAAACAGAAACAAAAAAAAGAAAGAGAGGGAAGTTTACCTGGGCCTTACCTGGCTGGCCCAGCCACCTAGCTCGGCCCAGGTCGACTGGCTCTGCCAGTCTTCGTCCTCCTCGCGCCAGGAGGCAGGGGCGCGTGCTCGCCGCACGCCGGCCACGCGCCGGCCACCTCCTGCTTCTGCCGACGCCCGGGAGACGCCCAGGGACGCCACGCGACCCCCACGTCCCCCTCTCATTCTCTCTCACTCTCCCCCTCGTCTCCCTCACTCTCTCCCGCGATGGCCGAGCGCGTCCCTCGCCGCCTATCGCCGTAGTCGCCGCCAGAGACATCCCCTTGCCCCTCCGACGAGCCCATTAGCTCCGCCTCGACTCCCTCGCCCTCCCCACTGAGCCACGCTTCGCCGGAGGCCCTGCAGCACCGCCATCGCCGTCGTCTTCTACCTCGGGCATCCGAGATCGCCGGCGACCGCACCTCTTCTCCAGCCCGTCCCCGAGCCCGCTGAGACCGCCACACGACTCCCTGTGAGCTCCTGATTCTTTCCCCGTGCTCGCCCCCTCCGTTTCCGTCCCCTAGCTCCATCTTACACCACGGCCGAAGCTTGCCGGCGCCGTGCCTCGTCGCCGTCGTGGCCAGAGCCACAGTGGCTTGAAGCCGGGCACACCACCATGCTCCACACCTCACCAGGAGCACGTAGCACACACCAGCGCCTCCCCTAGCGCCCTGCATCGCCTAACCCGCCGTTGGCCGAACTCCGGCCGCCGCTGTCGAGCTCGCCGACGTCGTTTCCGGCGTCCCCGTGTCCAACAACTTGCACCACTGGATGCGGCAGCTCCCCAGCTACGCGTAGCACTTCTCCGCCGTCGATTTGGTCACCGGAGGACCAAATCCGAAGACCTCCGCCGTCTCGGGCCTCGCCGGCATCGAGTCACCGGCGAGTTCACCCAGTTTGACCCCTGGGTGGGCCCAGTTTTACTCCCCAGAGTCAATGACAACTGAGCCCCCTCTGTTAACTAAATCAGATTAGTTTTAACTAAAGATAATTAGCTAAATTAACTACTGACACACGGGACCCACCAGTCAGGTTTAACCTGGACGTCCCCGTTGACCACTGACGTCACCCTGATGTAATACTGACGCAGTAATGCATTTTCTAGATTTATTTTTATTCAGGAAATTCCAGAAAATGTTTAAAACTTCTAAAAATCATAGAAATTAAACTGTAACTCCAAATGAAATAATTTATATATGAAAAATTATTAGAAAAATTCAATCTATCCATCTGTAATGGTTTCATGCATGAAAAAACAAGTTTACCTTGCTGTTTAAGCAGAATAAGGAAATGCACTATTAAGGCCATGTTTAATGAGCTAATATTTGAATCTTTGATTCAAATGAGTTCATCCCTTTCTATTTTAGCTTGCATTAGGCCAAGACACATTCATATTGCCATGTCATAGCATGCATCATATTGTTGCATATCTTCATGTGTTGATTGTGTTCCGATGTGTTCTTAGTGGTAGGTTCTGCCTCCGAGAATTTTCACGAGTATCCAATTGAAGGGCAGTATCCCGCTACCACTCCATCAGGGAAGCAACCATTGATCATTCCGATACAAACCCATATTCTCGCTTCTGCTCTTCTTTACTGCATTAAGACAACGCGATTCAAACTGCTGTGTGCTACGGTAGTTGAACCCTTATCCTCTGCATGACCTGTCATTGCCACAGTAACTAGATGAAACCCACTAGCATGTGTAGGAGTTGATTGAGCCATGTATGTGATTCCTACCTTGCTATGCCTGATATGCTTAGAGTTGTGTCAGGTCTGGTTCATCTGGGTGATGGGCTAGAGTGAAATGCTTATGTCGGTAATATGAGGGATGTGTTGAACATGTTTTGGTAAAGGTATCGATGAGAGGCCATGTAGGAGTACATGGTGGGTTGTTTCATTGAGGCCGTCCCTAAGAACTGAGATCTGTATGCGTGATTTAAGATTCAGCTACTACCACACATTGGGCCCTGAAATATGACCCCGCTCGACTTACTGACCCCTCTCACCTCTGTCCAGGAGTTGCAACTAGTTTCTGGTGTTTGTAGGACATGTGTTGGCGGCCGTGCGTAGCGCTGACCCTAGGGGTGGGCTATGATGCGGTAGATACACTGTGGCCGGGTATGCCGGGTGCCCGTTTGGCGTCTCGGGACCCTGTACACATCGTTTGGGGCCGTTGAGGACACCCCGGCCGGATTTCCTTGCGGATGGAACCTGAATAGGCGATATACCATGACTAGAGACTTGAGAGGTTAGTCAGGTCGTGGTCTACACCCACGTCGGTTTTTGCTTGAAGTCTGCCGAGCACATGTCGTGTGCAGACGCTAAGTGGTGGAAACATGTGTGACGAAGTACACCCCTGCAGGGTATAAAACTATTCGAATAGCCGTGTCCGCGGTAAAGGACTACTTGGTTGCCTATACAGTTCATAGACAAGTTAATGGATGCTACTAAAAGACTCAAGATAAGTGTGAGTACCGAGGATGGCCCTCTCGTAGGAAGACGAGGGAGGATCCACGGTGGAGTATTGTGTTAGTGAGTAGTGGACTCGTGTGCGAAAACTATTTTACTAGTGAAGTTCCGTAGGATTGTTTAGCCAAGAGTCAAAGCTAGCTTGCTGCATTAACCTCACCACCTTCTTGAGAATAAGCATGTATAGTAGGTTCTGATGTAAGACTTGCTGAGTACCTTTGTACTCATGTTTGCTTAATTACTGTTTTTAGACGACAACACCGCCCCCTCCGATGGGTTCTACGTAGACCTTGACGTCGACGAGTGACTAGCCACCCAGGTGGTGATCCTGGCCATGGAGGGCCCTATGTAGATAGTCAGGCTTCGAGAAGCATTCTTTCTTTCTAGAGTCTGTACTCAGACTAGTTGCTTCGGCATGTGCTTGTATGATTGTATGACTTGAGTGTCGGGTCATGTGACCCCTATCTGTATGAACATGTTATGTATGGCTCTCTGGAGCCTTTAAATAAAGTACTTGAGTTGTAGAGTTTTGTTGTGATGCCATGTTGTATGTACTCATATCGGGCATATTGTGTGTATGACTGAAATGCTTGGTATGAGTGGGATCCGACAATCTAGTTGTTTATTCTTGGCAGCCTTTCTTATGGGGAAATGTGGTCTAGTGTTCCTCGAGCCATAGTAGTCCGCTACAGCCCGGTTCACCGGAGTCCTACTAGCCCAGCACTACTGTTCAAGACACTTGACTGGCCGGCATGTGTTTCACTTCGTTCCTATGTCTGTCCCTTCGGGGAAATGTAACGCGGTGACTTCCGGAGCCCTGCCTAGCCTGCTACAGCCCGGGTTCCCCAAAGTCCTGTTAGCCCAGTGCTACAGCCCGGAATCACTCGTTGATGACCGACATGCTCGATGTGATTCATGTATGCCTGTCTCCATAGGTCTGTGCCGCTTTGGGTTCACGACTAGCCATGTCGGCCCGGGTTCTCTGTCATATGGATGCTAGCGACACTATCATATACGTGAGCCAAAAGGCGCAAATGGTCCCGGGCCATGGTAAGGCGACACCCGTGGGATACCGTGCGTGAGGCCGCAAAGTGATATGAGGTGTTACCGGCTAGATCGATGTGACTTGGAATCGGGGTCTTGACACAAGTGTCGAGTGAACGCCTCGCACCGTCGACTGTACCAGTGTTTTCTTCAGTCATCCAACCTCATGCCTCGGAGCTCCAAGCTGCTGCATCTAGACCGTTTGTCCCCTTCTTCCCCACCTATCATGTTCCGGAAAGCTAGTCGGACGCCGCTACGGAGGCTATCCGTCAGGCTGGCGTAATGATGGAGCGGATGAAGACGGTGCACGACAATAGCCAGGCTGCGTACGACGCCAGCGCGGCTCTTCGAGCCAATGTCCAGGTAAGTTGACTTCCAACTGAACTTGTTATATTAGGATATGCTACCTGAATATTATCCTTCGTACAATCTCTTATTGTCTACTTCGAATCTGTACACCCACTGGGTGTTTTGTTGTCTTTAGTATTTGCACTCTTCCACTCGGTCTGGTCGAATGGGACCTGAACCAGTGGGGGCACGCTAAGTGCACCCACTGGGTGTAGTCCCCGAGACCGTAGTCGACTGCAGGCAATCGGCTGGGGTCTGAGCACTTCTTTCTCTTTCCTTTCTTCCACTCGATTTGGGCGGGACATGCCGAGTGGGATCTGAACCAGTGGGGGCACGCCAAGTGCACCCACTGGGTGTAGTCCCCGAGACCGCGGTTGGCTGTTGGTAGTTGGCCGGGGTCTGAGCACTTCTTCTTCTTTTTTTTACTCGACCTTTGCGGACTGGACAAGTGGAATCTGAACCAGTGGGGGCACGCCAAGTGCACCCACTGGGTTTAGTCCCCGAGACCGCAGTCAACTGCTAGCAGTCGGTTGGGGTCTGAGTAAACTTTGAAGTTTTATTCACTCGGAAGTAAATAATCTTTGATCTTGTCGATTCATATGTCTTTTACTCTCTGCAGAAATCTTGTACTCTCATTTCCAAGTTCGCCGAATTTGAGGAGAAGCAGAGGCAACTCAACCTTGACCTGGAGTTGGCCCAACAAAACTTGAAGAAGGCTCAAGATGAAGTTGCCGGTATGGAAGGTAACTGCCTGTCGACTGCTCATGTCGATCATCCTTTAAATTATCCCTTCGATCTTTTGTTTAATCTAAATGCTTATTTTGCAGAGAAATGAGGCTGGCTCTGGAGAAGAAGGACTTGGACCTTGCAGCTGCGCAGAAGGAGGCTCAAGAGAAGACTACCCTTGCTGACAAGAAGCTGGCTTCAGTCGGAGTGCTGGAAGAGGAAGTAAGCAAGCTGAAGTACTCTCTCACTGAATCCAACCGAGAGGCAACTCGTCTGAAGAAGGATAAGGTGGCTCTGAACGAGAAGCTGGAAGCCATAGCTCGTAAGAGAAATGGCTTGGAAGCTTATCTGGAAACCCTCGCCAAGAAGCTCTTTCTTATGCTCGAAGGTACCCCTTTTAATCCGACTGCTTTATTGTTTGCAAGTTAGTCCTGTCCAGTCGAATCACTAACTCCTTGACTGCAGAATTCTATCAAAACTTTGAACAGGAGACTGGATGGATCGAGACGGGTTTGGACCCTATCCTTTCTCCAGTCAGTGACGAGGCTGCCATGAATGTGCTTCTACTGGAATCCCGCGTCGCCAGTGTTACAAGTTATCTTGCTCGTCTGAAGGTGCTAGTTTCACGCATCGACTCATCGCTCTAGCCAAGGGAAACGCTTCAAAATGATCTCGAGTCTCTGATGGCTCGACTCAACGAGGTCCTTGGTCGGGTGCAGGAATGGAAGAAGTCATCTGCCCGATGCGGTGCTGACGTGGCTCTGTTGCTGGTAAGAGTCCGCTGCAAGGAAGCCCGCGAAGATAAGCTGGCAGTGATCAAGGTCGCCAACACCAAAAGGCATGACTTCCAGTCCTTTGTGGAGACTTTCATCGCTGCTGCCACTCGGATCGCTGATGGAATTGACTTGGATGAATTCGTCGAGCCTGCAAGCCCTCCTCTTGCCGAATGAACAAACTTGAGATTTAAACTTGCCTTAAATTTGCCTCGGAATGCCGAGTGGTTTCTGTAACCGTTAAACTCCTTCGGGCCTGATGCCTGAGTACTTTTATCTTCGTTTTATCTTGGTTTATCTTCTGCAATGCTTGCGTTCGTCTTCGAGTAGAACCTGTTCTTCACTCGGAATATCTTTCGAGATGCAACTCTAAAGGAGATATCCCAGTTGACCTGCACCTCGCCATCCTTGCGGATAAGGATGGAGTGCACATTGTATTTCTGGCGCAGCTCCGAGGTGAGGATTGCAGTCGACCTGCACCTCGTCATCCTTGCAGATAGGGATGGAGCGGACATTGTACTTGTAGCGCGGCTCCGTGAGAGGATTTCAGTCGACCTGCACCTTGTCATCCTTGCGGATAGGGATGGAGCGGACATTATACTTGTAGCGCAGCTTCGTGAGAGGATTGTAGTCGACTTGCACCTCGTCATCCTTGCGGATAAGGGTGGTTTTTCGACTTAGGCGAGCACGGGGCTGCAACTAAGCCCCCGAGTGCGAGGTTTGCTCATCACTCGGTAGGAATTTTGGGACTTAGGCGAGCACGGGGCTGCAGCTAAGCTTCCGAGTGAGAGGCTTGCTCATCACTCGGTAGGAGTTTTGAAACTTAGGCGAGCACGGGGCTGCAGCTAAGCCTCCGAGTATGAGGTTTTCTCATCCCTCGGTAGGATTTTTGAAACTTAGGCGACTACTAGACTGCAGCTAAGCCCCCGAGTGTGAGGTTTGCTCATCACTCGGTAGGATTTTTGAAACTTGGGCGAGTACTAGACTGCGACTAAGCCCCCGAGTGTGAGGTTTGCTCATCAGTCGGTAGGATTTTTGAAACTTAGGCGAGTACTAGACTGCAGCTAAGCCCCCGAGTGTGAGGTTTGCTCATCACTCGGTAGAATTTTTGAAACTTAGGCGAGTACTGGACTGTAGCTAAGCCCCCGAGTGTGAGGTTTGCTCATCACTCGGTAGGATTTTTTCAACTTAGGCGAGTACTGGACTGCAGCTAAGCCTCCGAGTGAGAGGTTTGCTCATCGCTCGGTAGGATTTTTGAAACTTAGGCAAGTACTAGACTGCAGCTAAGCCCCCGAGTGTGAGGTTTGCTCATCACTCGGTAGGATTTTTGAAACTTAGGCGAGTACTAGACTGCAGCTAAGCCCCCGAGTGTGAGGTTTGCTCATCACTCGGTAGGATTTTTGAAACTTAGGCGAGTACTGGACTGCAGCTAGGCCTCCGATTGTGAGGTTTGCTCATCACTCGGTAGGATTTTTTTCAACTTAGGCGAGTACTGGACTGCAGCTAAGCCCCCGAGTGAGAGGCTTGCTCATCACTCGGTAGGATTTTTTTCATCTTAGGCGAAACGGATTCGCAGCTAAGCCTCCGAGTGAGACGCTTGCTCATCACTCGGTAGGTTTTTTTCAACTTAGGCGAAACGGATTCGCAGCTGAGCTACCCACTGGGGGATTTCAGAAGCAGACGTAAACAATCGACAATCTTTTTAGAAGACTGTAAAACTCTTGTCTTTGATAAACAAAATACAAAGGTGTTTTTTACTACATCTCAGTAGACTGAGTGTTTAAGTATAAAAGTGGCGGAGCAGCTCCGCATTCCAGGCACATGGCTCATCTTTCTTGTGCTCGACGTCGTAAAGGTGGTACGCTCCCTTGTGGAGCACTCTGGTGACCACGAAGGGACCTTCCCAAGAGGGAGCAAGCTTATGTGGTTTCTGCTGATCCACTCGGAGAACTAAGTCTCCCTCTTGAAATGCTCGACCCCTCACGTTTCTGGCATGGAATCGACGCAGGTCTTGCTGATAGATGGTTGATCGGATCAAGGCCATATCTTTTTCTTCTTCAAGGAGGTCAACTGCATCTTGTCGTGCTTGTTCTGCTTCTTCCTCTGTGAAAAGCTCGACTCGGGGTGCATTGTGGAGCAAGTCACTCGGAAGTACAGCTTCGGCTCCATAAACCAAGAAAAACGGGGTTCTGCCAGTCGACCGATTGGGAGTTGTCCTCAATCCCCATAATACTGATGGAAGTTCATCGACCTAGGCTCCTGCTATGTGTTTGAGGTCACACATCAGTCGGAGTTTCAGTCCTTTGAGAATCAATCCATTTGCTCTTTCAGCCTGTCCATTAGACTAGGGTTGGGCGACCGAGGCATAATCGACTCGAGTACCTTGTGAAGCACAAAAAGTCCTGAACTCATCAGAATCAAAGTTTGATCCATTGTCAGTGATGATGTTGCGTGGAACACCATATCTGAATGTTATCTCCCTGATGAAGCTGATGGCAGTACTGGCATCAAGGTTCTTGATAGGCTTGGCTTCAATCCACTTGGTGAACTTGTCGACTGCTACAAGCACATGAGTGAATCCACTCCTGCCAGTCTTCAAAGGTCCAACCATATCCAATCCCCAAATAGCAAAAGGCTAGACGAGTGGAATTATCTTCAGGGCTGACGCAGGCTTGTGAGACATGTTGGAGTAAAACTGACAACCCTCACATTTGTCGACTATTTCTTGTGCCATCTCATTTGCCCGAGGCCAGTAAAATCCCGCTTGGTATGCTTTGGCCACAATGGTCCAAGAGGACGCATGGTGACCACAGGTCCCCGAGTGGATATCATTGAGGATCACTCGACCTTCTTTAGGTGTTATGCATTTCTGGCAAACTCCAGTCACACTTTCTCTGAACAACTGTCCTCTTATCACAGTAAAGGCCTTAGATCGACGGATGATCTGTCGAGCCTCTTCTTCATCTTCTGGGAGTTCTCTTCTAAGAATGTATGCGATATATGGTACTATCCAATCGGGGGTGATGACCAAAACTTCCATGATCAAGTCGACCACGGCTGGAATCTCGATTTCAGTCGGATCAGGGGCACTCTTTGGCTGTGGGGGCTCTTCATTGAAGGGATCTTCTTGAACTGAAGGTGCAAGAATATGCTCTAGGAACACATTACTGGGAATGGCTTCTCTCTTGGAGCCTATCTTTGCCAGATCATCGGTTGCTTGATTTTTCAATCGAGCGATGTGATGGAGCTCTAACCCTTCAAACCTCTTCTCTAATTTTCTTATTCCATTGCAATAACCAGTCATGGCTGGGCTTCTGACGTCCCACTCCTTCATCACCTGATTGACCACTAAATCTGAGTCGCCACAGACCATGAGGCGACAGACGCCAAGTGAAATGGCCATACGCAACCCATACAGAAGTGCCTCGTATTCGGCCTCATTGTTGGAGGAATCAATGTTAATCTAGAGAACATAACTGAGTTTTTCACCACGGGGGGTGATGTCTACTACACTACCTTCTTCTTGTAGACGTTGTTGGGCCTCCAAGTGCAGAGGTTTGTAGGACAGTAGCAAATTTCCCTCAAGTGGGTGACCTAAGGTTTATCAATCCGTAGGAGGCGTAGGATGAAGATGGTCTCTCTCAAGCAACCCTGCAACCAAATAACAAAGAGTCTCTTGTGTCCCCAACACACCCAATACAATGGTAAATTGTATAGGTGCACTAGTTCGGCGAAGAGATGGTGACACAAGTGGTATGTGGATAGTAGATAAAGGTATTTGTAATCTGAAATTATAAAAACAGCAAGGTAACAAGTGATAAAAGTGAGCGTAAACGGTATTGCAATGCTAGGAAACAAGGCCTAGGGTTCATACTTTCACTAGTGCAAGTCCTCTCAACAATAATAACATAGTTGGATCACATAACTATCCCTCAACATGCAACAAAGAGTCACTCCAAAGTCACTAATAGCGGAGAACGACGAAGAGATTATGGTAGGGTACGAAACCACCTCAAAGTTATTCTTTCCAATCAATCCGTTGGGCTATTCCTATAAGTGTCACAAACACTAATTAAAAGCATAAAACCACATCTAAACAGAGGCTAGATGAATTATTTATTACTAAACAGGAGCAAAAAGCAAGGAACAAAAATAAAATTGGGTTGCCTCCCAACAAGCGCTATCGTTTAACACCCCTAGCTAGGCATGCTGATTTCAATGATGCTCACATAAAAGATAAGAATTGTAACATAAAGAGAGCATCATGAAGAATATGACTAGCACATTTAAGTCTAACCCACTTCCTATGCATAGGGATTTTGTGAGAAAACAACTTGTGGGAACAATAATCAACTAGCATAGGAGGGCAAAACAAGCATAACTTCAATACTTTAAGCACATAGAGAGGAAACTTGATATTATTGCAATTCCTACAAGCATATGTTCCTCCCTCATAATAATTTTCAGTAGCATCATGAATGAATGCAACAATATAACCAGCACCTAAAGCATTCTTTTCATGATCTACAAGCATAGAAATTTTATTACTCTCCACATAAGAAAAATTCTTCTCATGAATAATAGTGGGAGCAAACTCAACCAAATAACTATCATGTGATTGAAAATTAAGATCAAGATGACAAGTTTCATGGTTATCATCATTCTTTAAAGCATACGTATCATCACAATAATCATCATAGATAGGAGGCATGCTTTCATCATAACAAATTTGCTCATCAAAACTTGGGGGACAAAAGCTATCATCTTCATCAAACGTAGCTTCCCCAAGCTTGTGGCTTTGCATATCATTAGCATCATGGATATTCAAGGAATTCATACTAACAACATTGCAATCATGCTCATCATTCAAATATTTAGTGCCAAACATTTTATAGATTTCTTCTTCTAGCACTTGAGCACAATTATCCTTTCCATCATACTCTCGAAAGATATTAAAAAGGTGAAGCGTATGAGACAAACTCAATTCCATTTTTTTATAATTTTCTTTTATAGACTAAACTAGTGATAAAACAAGAAACTAAAAGACTTGATTACAAGATCTAAAGATATACCATCAAGCGCTAACCTCCTCGGCAACTGTCGGCGTTCTGGGAACGGGGGTCCCCAGACTTGCCTGCCTGCGGCCTGCGGCGTGGCTCAAAAGGGGGCCCAGCACGGCCCATCTTCATCAACACAAGACTCAAGACCCTCGCGAGGGGCCAAGCCTCGCGGGGAGGATGACGCGGAGCTTCCTCGGGCACGGCCTCGTCAGGCTGGCTCACGAGGAGGCGGAGAGATCAAGGCGGGGTACCTCGCGAGGTGCCCGTGACGCAAGCCATGACGATCAAAGGCGCCAGGCGGGTGCCAGCCCGCGTAGCGTCCTCCTTTCCTCTTTGGTGCAAGGGGGCAAGCGCAGCCGCGGAGTACCGAGGCATCAGGCAAAGGTTGCCATTTCGGTGCAACGAGACCAAGACCAGGAGGACTACGAGACGGAGGTCACCGTGGAGCCCAAGACGGCGTCATCACCAGAGCTTTGCGCAGGCGAAGACCACTTTTGTCAGGATAGCTGATACTTGTTGTCCCCCTTCAAATTAGCCCGCCATTGTTGGCTCCCTTCCCGCTCGATATTTGGGAAGAGGACCAGGGCCTCTATAAATAGGACCGGCCGCCCACAGAGCAAGGGGCTGGAAAAAAGAGTAAGGCAGTGAGTGAGAGAGAGAGAGAGAGAAAGGGCGGCTGAACTCCCCCCAGCAGTTCATCACCCCAGCCAAGAGCAGACCCTCGCGAGGCTGTTCTTCCTTGTATTGTTCATCATCATCAGCCCCAAGAGGCAATCCACCCACCACACACTGGAGTAGGGTATTACACCACAACGGTGGCCCGAACCAGTATAAACCTTGTGTCTCTTGTGCAGTTCTTTCAGTAGTCTAGATCTTTGCGAGACGGAGAGGTAGAAGACGTAATCTCCGCGTGCACCCCAGTGTTCGAACCTTAAGGGTCTGCCAGAACCCGAAATCCGACATTTGGCACGCCAGGTAGGGGTGCGCCGCAATTCGTCTTCCACCGCCCCGTCCTACTCCGACCGTCGCATCCATGTCCGACGCCCGTCGGGCCCGCACCAAGCGCCGGGCCGCCATCGCTTCCCGCGTCGCCCAGACGGCGCCCGTCGGCGGATGTTCTCGTCGTTCCCCGTCACCCACCATCAACGCCGCCACCGGCCCGGCGGGGGGCGAGCAGCAAGCATCGTCTCAACACCCATCCGTGCGCCAAGACGGCCGCACCGCAACTCCCTCGCTCGCCCTAGCTGGATCTTCGCCCCGCGCGCTTAGCTTGCCCATGGAGGCTCGGGCTGCACTCATTGTGGCAAACGAGCTCCTGCGCAGCCGCCCCGCCGATGTTGTCTACGGGGAATGGCTCAACCGCGTCTCCAAGCTCGTCAGCGCCGCAGGGGGCTCTCCTGCGCCGTCCCATCGCGCTACACCAACACCCCCGGCCGTCGCGGCCCTCCTGGGCGGCTCGCAGAAGCCGCCCACAAGTCACCACGTCAAGCCATTCATCCGCCGGGTCAGCGCCGCTTCCACGCGGCAGGGGGCTCCCCTGGATCGGGTGGCGCCCGAGGCTGGCCTGACCTTCAGGTCGGAGGACCACCCCTCCAACTCGGCCTGCTCGGGCGCGCTCCCCATGTTGTGCACCCCCACCATCTGCTAGGTGGCCGTCACCAGAACCCTCGTTGATGGCGGCGTGGGCCTCAGCGTGCTCTCGGTCGAGGCCTTCAACCTCCTCCGCATACCCCTGGAACGGCTGCAACCCAGCCAGCCCTTCTCAGGCGTTGGGGGCAAGTCGTCCAGTTCCTTGGGGCAGATCCGGCTCCCAGTGACTTTCGGCACCTACGACAACTTCCACACGGAGCTGGTTGACTTTGACATCGGCCTCCCCTACAACGCCATCCTCGGCTACCCAGCGCTGGCCCAATTCATGGCCGCGACGCACCCGGCGTACAACCTCATGAAGATGCTCGGGAGCAGTGGTGTTCTCACTGTGCACGGAGACACCGGGAACGCGCTGCGGGCGCTCAAGCTCGCCTTCAAGACAGCGGCATCGGCACAGCCCGCCGACTTGGAGACCCCCGGGCCCAAGGGGGCTGCACCCACCAAGAAGAAGCAGTTGTTCACCCAAGACAAGGCAGAAACCAAGCAGATACCCGTCGATGAGGACGGGTCCACCAACGCCACTTTCACCATAGGCACCCACCTCAAACCCAAGCAGGAGGAGGCCCTGGTCGGGTTCCTGCGCGCTAACAAGAAGGTATTCGCTTGGGAGTCGGACCAGTTGGCAGGGATCCCCAGGAGTGTAATCGAGCATCACCTCAACATGTGCCCCAACGTGCGCCCTGTGAAGTAGAAGGCCAGGCGGCAGTCCACAGAAAAGCAGGCCTTCATCGTCCAAGAGACCCGCAAATTAGAGGCCGCTGGGGTCATCCGCGAGGTCCGATACCCAGATTGGTTGGCCAACCCTGTCGTTGTGCCAAAGAAGGGAGGGAAGGAGCGTATGTGTGTCGACTTCACCAACCTCAACAAAGCATGCCCGCAAGATCCGTTCCCGCTCCCCCGCATCGACCAGATCGTCGATTCCACTGCGGAATGCGACATGTTATGCTTCCTGGATGCCTTCTCTGGGTATCACCAGATCAAGATGGCGGTAGAAGACGTCGAGAAGACAGCCTTCCTAACCCCGTGTGGGGTATACTGCTACACGTGCATGCCATTCGGGCTGCGTAACGCAGGGGCGACCTTTCAGCGGCTGATGCACATCACCTTGGGCCTGCAGCTCGGGAAGAATGTTGAAGCTTACATCGATGACATTGTGGTAAAGTCTCGGGAGGCCGGGACCTTGATACAGGACTTGGAGGAAACCTTCGCGAGCCTCAACGCAGTGAACCTACGGCTCAACCAAGAGAAGTGTGTGTTCGGAGTCCCCTCGGGCAAGCTCTTGGGTTTCCTCATGTCCCACCGAGGCATCGAGGCTAACCCAGAGAAGGTCAAGGCGGTGGAAGACATGAGCCCACCAAAGACCCTCAGAGAAATGCAGAAGCTCACGGGGTGCGTGACCGCGCTAGGGCGCTTCATCTCCAAGTTGGGAGAACGAGCCCTGCCCTTCTTCCAGCTAATGAAGAAAAAGGGGCCCTTCGAGTGGACTGAAGAGGCCGACAAGGCGTTCCAGGATCTCAAGAGATACCTGACCAGCCCACCGGTCATGGTGGCACCGCGCCCTCAGGAGCCCCTAGTGCTTTACCTCGCCGCCACTCCCTACTCCGCCAGCGCCGCCTTGGTGGCAGTCAGAGAGGAGCGCCGAATCAAAACCACGGCAGCAGCCCGGGACAAGGCAGAACAGGGACAAGGAAGGCCTACAAAAACCGCCACCGCGGCTGAGGAGGATCAGCCGCCATAGAGGGGCGCACCAGAGGCGGAGGAGGCCCCTCTTCCAGATGGCCAGCCTCAGGAGGCCTCATTGCCTCAAGAGGCGCCACGGTCTCCGGAAGAAGCCGCCAGCACTGATGCACTCCACCTCGTTGAGCACCCAGTGTACTTCGTCAGCACAGTGTTGCGGGATGCAAGAGCACGGTACCCCATGCCTCAGAAACTCCTCCTCGTGCTACTGGTGGCTTCGCACAAGCTGTGGCACTACTTTCAGGGTCACCCCATCAAGGTCGTCTCGTCATACCCCCTGGAGAGATTGCTCAGGAGCCCTAATTCAGCTGGAAGGGTCGCTGAGTGGAACATAGAACTGCAAGCGTTTGAGCTCGAATTCAACACGACCAGGGTCATCAAGGGAGCAGCGTTGGCGGATTTTGTGGCAGAGTGGACGGAGGCACTAGGCCTCAAGGCTGATGAGGATCGGTCCCTATCCCCGGGAAGCGAGGCGCCAGAGGGCTGGGTCATGTACTTCGATGGGGCGTTCTCCAGGCATGACGTTGGAGCTGGGGCGGTGCTTATATCGCCCACACGGGACAAGCTCTATTACGCCATGCAACTCTGTTTCCAGCAAGGCGAAAAGGTCTCCAACAACATAGCGGAGTATGAAGGTTTAATAGCGGGCTTGAAGGCCGCGGCTGCCCTGGGAGTGAAACGCCTCACCATCAAGGGCGATTCGTAGCTCCTTGTCAATTTCTCCAACAAGGTGTACGAGCCGAAGGATGAGCACATGGAAGCCTACCTTGCGGAAGTCTGCAGGATGGAGAAGCAATTCTGGGGGTTGGAGTTGCAGCATGTGCCCCGTGGTACCAATCAGGAGGCCGACGATATCGCCAAACGCGCGTCCAGACGGTTACCCCAGGAGCCTGGCATTTTCAAGGAGCGGCTCTTCAAGCCCTCAGATCTCCTGTCATTATCAAACACGGCTCAACCCTGGGAGGAGCTCCCCCAGCCACCTGCCTCAGGAGCTCCGACCTGTGGCCCGGCCTCAGGAGTGCGCCTGCTCCTGACGATGGAACCTCAGGAGGGATGTTGGATCACGGAGCTCCGGAACTACTTAGCACAAGGGACCTTGCCGGAGAAGGAGGAGGAAGCAGAGCGAGTGGCATGCCAGGCCACAGCATACTGCATCAGAGACGGAGAGCTCTACCGGAAGCGACCAAACGATGTATCCCTGCGCTGCATCTCCAGGGAGCAAGGGAAGGAACTACTGGAAGATATACATGGCGGAGACTGCGGACATCATTCATCATCACGGACCCTCGTCGGCAAGGCATTCTGCAGTGGGTTTTATTGGCCCACCGCGCTCAATGACGCCGTGGAACTAGTGAAAGCTTGTGAAGCCTGCCAGTTCCACGCCAAGCAGATCCATCAGCCAATAGGAGGCTTGCAGACTATCCCCCTTTCATGGCCATTCGCAGTCAGGGGGTTGGACATCTTGGGCCCGTTTCCTCGGGCGCCAGGGGGCTACCGATACCTCTACGTTGCCGTGGACAAATTCACCAAGTGGGCTGAAGTAGAGGTTTTCCGCACCATTCCCGTGGGTTCCGCGATCAAGTTCATCAAGGGCATCATGAGCCGGTACGGGGTGTCAAATCACATCATCACGGACAACGGTTCGCAGTTCACCAGTAACCTCTTCAAAACATACTGTGCTAACCTTGGAATGCAGATATGCTATGCCTCAGTGGCGCACCCCCGAAGCAACGGCCAGGCCGAGTGAGCCAACGCGGAAGTCCTGAGGGGCCTCAAGACCAGGACGTTCAAGAAGAAGCTGGAGGCCTGCGGCAGAGCTTGGTACAACGAGCTTCAGTCCGTGTTGTGGTCCATCCGCACCACCGCGACCAAACCGACTGGAGAGACCCCGTTCTTCCTGGTCTACGGAGCGGAAGCGGTCCTCCCTCACGAGGTCAGACGTCGCTCCGCACGGGTCCGGGCATTCGACGAGGCGCAGCAGGACACCATGCGGGGGATGGACCTCGTGCTGGGGGAGGAACGTTGCCGAGAAGTCACGCTGCGAGCGGCGAGATACCAGCAAGCGCTGCGGCGATATCACTGCCGCAACATCCGTCCCAGGACTCTTGAGGTAGGAGACCTCATGCTCAGGCGGGTACTCTCCAGGGAGGGACTGCACAAGCTCTCTCCCATGTGGGAGGGCCCGTTCAAGGTTGTTCATGTTTCCAGGCCCGGCTCCATGCGCTTGGAGACTCAGGAGGGAGTGCCAGTCTAGAATGCATGGAACATCCAGCACCTCCGGAAGTTCTACCCCTGAAAAGGCCCAGAGCCTGTGAAGCAAGGCGAGTTCTTGTGAAGCTATCGCGTTTTGGAAAAGGCCCAGAGCCTGTGAAGCAAGGCGAGTGCCTATGAAGCTATCGCGTTTTGGAAAAGGCCCAGAGCCTGTGAAGCAAGGCGAGTGCCTGTGAAGCTATCGCGTTTTGGAAAAGGCCCAGAGCCTATGAAGCAAGGCGAGTGCCTGTGAAGCTATCGCGTTTTGGAAAAGGCCCAGAGCCTGTGAAGCAAGGCGAGTGCCTGTGAAGCTATCACGTTTTGGAAAAGGCCCGGAGCCTGTGAAGAAGGCCAATGCCTGTGAAGCTCGCCGCCCGTGACACTCTCACGTAATAATGAGTTCGCGCTGTACACGCCCCGGAGTCTCAGGAGCGCTGGCCTCAGGCCCTGGGGCTCCCTCCCATGCCCAGTGGCAGCACATAGCTCCGCGCTGGTGAGAAGACGTCGAAGACTAGATTAGGTGCCGGACGCGGCTTTTCATTTGCTTTCCGTAGTTGGCTTGTTCCTTCTCGTTTGAAGTTTTATTGAAGTTGTTGCCGTCTTTGGCTTGCGGTTCTTCGGCTTTTCACTCTCCTGCCTCGATTTCTCTTGCGCAAGGCCTCGCGAGGGGGGCAGCTGAGCGCCCTCGCGAGCGTTCCTATCCTAGTCATTCAAAGAGTTCGCAACCTGGGCCCCTTATAGGAGCACCCCTCCAGTCCGTGCCCCACGGGCACCGCGACACAAACAAAGGGCCTGGGTCGGTCGCCCCCCCCCCCCACGACCGGGGTCAGGAACTATCCACGCTCGGGCACATAGCCGGAAGGAACGGTAACGAAAGCAAAACGATGATTAACAGCAATAACACAAAGACGCCCCCGCGGGGCTCCACACTATTGTCTTTGTTACGCAGGAGAAAGGGAAAAGGAAGAACAAATCCGGCGCGGCTCGCCTCACACCGGCCCGCGGGGAAGGCCCGAGCTGCCTCCAGAGCTCAGGCGGACTCCCTCTCGTGCTTCACCAGGGCCCGGCAGCGTGCGGACACGTTGCCACCCCCCAAGAAGATACGATAGCGTGGAGGCTGATCGCGGCCACCGCTGGAGGAGTCGCTGCCTGAAGAAGAACCGGAGAAGCTTGAGGAACCCCGAACGCCGCCAGCCGTGCGAGCGCTGCTCCCTCCATCATCACCGGAGTTGGGTTCCCAGCCGCGGTCGTCACCCTCGGGGCAACACCCTGCGCGGCGACCATCTTCCCCAAACACCCTCACATAGAGGGTGGCGTCGCCGTCGAACTTGAAGTGTAGGGTGCACCGACGGCTCAGGCCACGCGCACGGGCAAACATCTTCCAACCGCGGGCCAGGGACAGGCTCCCGGCTGCGGAGACCTCCAGGGAGACCCAAGAGGCCCGGCTGCAGCAGCCATCGGCCTGGAGCCAGAGGCCGCCCGGGGCGCCGGCCGGGAGCTCGCCGAGGAGGAAGCGAGGAAGCGGGAGCCGGGTGCTAGCCGGCTCCGCCGACCACACGACAAACTCCGGCAGCACTTCAGCAGCACGAACGCGCGGCCTGGGGGGACGCGCAGCCGGAGCGCGCCCCCCGGCTGCAGCAATCCGCCCGTCGCCGTGCTGAAGATCGCCTCCACGGCCGCGGGGAGCCACCGTGGTGGCCACAGGATGCTTGCGAGGGCGCCCTCTGCCGCGCTTGGGTGGGGGAGAGGCGGGCTCAACCCGGCAAGGCTTCCCCTTCTCGGCGGCCGAGAACCTCCTCGACAGGGCCATGAAGAAAAAGGAGAAGCAAGGGGGGATGAACTGGAAGGGCGCGCGCCGGCCCGTACTTATGGCTGGCGATGGCCAACCAACGGCCCCCACGATCACAGGTAATTATGACCCGCTTTGCATGCAAGGACTTGTCCAATCCGTGCAGTTGCCGAGGCGTCATGGGGAAGCGGAGACGCCCACGTCCCATCAACCGCCACGTGGCGCCCAAGGCCGCAGGCTGTTAGGGCCCGCGGCGCTTCGCCCTTGCCCTTTCGCCTCTCGGCACGGCCAAGTCCGGGCGCGCCTTGGGCCCGGGGGGCTACTGTCGGCATTCTCGGAACGGGGGTCCCCAGACTTGCCTGCCTGCGGCCTGCGGCATGGCTCAAAAGGGAGCCCAGCACGGCCCATCTTCATCAACACAAGACTCAAGACCCTCGCGAGGGGCCAAGCCTCGCGGGGCGGACAACGCGGAGCTTCCTCAGGCACGGCCTCGTCAGGCTGGCTCACGAGGAGGCGGAGAGATCAAGGCGGGGTACCTCGCGAGGTGCCCATGACGCAAGCCATGACGATCAAAGGCGCCAGGCGGGTGCCAGCCCGCGCAACGTCCTCCTTTCCTCTTTGGTGCAAGAGGGCAAGCGCAGCCACGGAGTACCGAGGCATCAGGCAAAGGTTGCCATTTCGGTGCAACGAGACCAAGACCAGGAGGACTACGAGACGGAGGTCACCATGGAGCCCAAGACGGCGTCATCACCAGAGCTTTGTGCAGGCGAAGACCACTTTTGTCAGGATAGCTGATACTTGTTGTCCCCCTTCAAATTAGCCCGCCATTGTTGGCTCCCTTCCCGCTTGATATTTGGGAAGAGGACCAGGGCCTCTATAAATAGGACCGGCCGCCCACAGAGCAAGGTGGTGGAAAAAAGAGTAAGGCAGTGAGTGAGTGTGAGAGAGAGAGAGAAAGGGCGGCTGAACTCCCCCCAGCAGTTCATCACCCCAGCCAAGAGCAGACCCTCGCGAGCTTGTTCTTCCTTGTATTGTTCATCATCATCAGCCCCAAGAGGCAATCCACCCACCACACACTAGAGTAGGGTATTACACCACAACGGTGGCCCGAACCAGTATAAACCTTGTGTCTCTTGTGCAGTTCTTTCAGTAGTCTAGATCTTTGCGAGATGGAGAGGTAGAAGACGTAATCTCCGCGCGCACCCCAGTGTACGAACCTTAAGGGTCTGCCGGAACCCAAAATCTGACAGCAACGGCGCCAAAAAAGAGCTTGATGTCTACTACACAACCTTCTTCTTGTAGACGTTGTTGGGCCTCCAAGTGCAGAGGTTTGTAGGACAGTAGCAAATTTCCCTCAAGTGGATGACCTAAGGTTTATCAATCCGTAGGAGGCGTAGGATGAAGATGGTCTCTTTCAAGCAACCCTGCAACCAAATAACAAAGAGTCTCTTGTGTCCCCAACACACCCAATACAATGGTAAATTGTATAGGTGCACTAGTTCGGCGAAGAGATGGTGATACAAGTGGTATATGGATAGTAGATAAAGGTATTTATAATCTGAAATTATAAAAACAGCAAGGTAACAAGTCATAAAAGTGAGCGTAAACGGTATTGCAATGCTAGGAAACAAGGCCTAGGGTTCATACTTTCACTAGTGCAAGTCCTCTCAACAATAATAACATAGTTGGATCACATAATGTAACGCCCCGAGACCGATGTGCCAGGTGTCCTCCAGTTATTCACTGTCGTTGCCATGTCAATTGCTTGCATGTTGCATTTCATCATGTCATCATGTGCATTGAATCATCATGTTTTTGAAACTTGCATCCGTCCCGGTCTCCTCGTCCTCTCTGTTGTCCGTTCTGAGCCCAACCACACTTGCACGCGCCCGCGGCATGTCCGAAATAGTATTTTATAAGTGGCTGGAAAATGTTCTCGGTTTGGGTTGAAAGTTGCCGTGCGGTATTATTATAGTGTAGATAGACCGCCTATCAAGTTTCATCACATTCGGAGTTTGTTTGATAGCCCAAGCGTTAAACTATAGCAGCAGTATAGCCGGTCTTTTCGTCGGACGTTTTCGGTCTCCGAAAACCGTGCCGGGCTGCATCTCTCCCCTCTTCTCTCAGACCAATCCGCTCTCCACATTCCTCTTAGCCCAGCCAACCCCTCTTTGCTCAGTGCATCGACCCCTCGCCTCGCTGTCCGAAGCTGTCCCGCACCCGACCCGGACAGTCGTCACCGTTGGATCCGAATCATCCCCAAACATCTACAAAACGTCTCCATTTTGTTAATTGGGCTCCCTAACTATTTTTTTTCCGTCCGTCCGATTACGATCGGAGGGACCGGATTAGCCCCTACCTAAAATCCTATTGCTATATATACAGAGAGCAACCCTAGTTTTTAGGCCTCCTGTCCCATCCATCCATCCCATCCATTGCGCCGCCACCCCCCTTGTCCTCTCCACATCGGGATCCCCTCCCGATCCATCCAACCACCTACCTCCTCGTCTTGTAGAACCAGCCAACCAGCAGCCTCCACCTCCTCCCTTCGAACCATCCTCGCGCCCGCCTCCAGATCGAGCAGGAGGCTCGTTCCCGGCCTCCTCCTTCTCGTTGCCTCGCCCGTCCTCAAGCCCCTGCCCGGAGCACCCCCGCAAGCGGCAGCAGATTCCGCATCTTCGGTCGCAGCTCCAGGCCACCAGAGCACCAGGCCAGGACTCCCTCGCCCTCTCCCTTGTCCTTCTTCCCTCTGTTTCCCTCCCCATCATCTCATCCCTCTCTTTCTCTGCTTTTTCTCGTAGGGACCGAAAGGAGTCAGCCTTGGCCTCGTCACCGTCATGGCCACCGCCCGGCCGTCACCCCGATGCTGGATCCGGCCAGCTCCAGCTTGTCCCCGCCGGATCCGCCTCGTCCGCCTCCCCCCCCCACCTCGCCAAGTCCCACGACCCACCATGGCCGACGCCTCAAGCTTGTCTCCGTTGGGCCCGCGCCCGTGCCCTGTTTCTGGACGCCTCCGCCCAGGTCCGCCCATTCCAAGTGCTCCCTGCTGTTGCCGTTGAACGTCGCCGCCGGGAGCCCCGCTTCAAGTCCCCGCCTTGACTGCTGCCCTTCTACAGAGCCTCGTCGCCAGGGAGCCGTCGCCGCGCCAAGTCCCTCGTCCCACCTCGGCTTGCCTGCTTCGCCAGCGCCAAGTCCTGCTGGCCTTCCCATCCAGCGTTGCCGCTGCTCTGCTCCCTGACGAGCAGAGGATCGCGCTAGCTTCAGTGCCCTTCCGCGCGTGGCCCAGATCCAGCAGGCCCAGCCTGCCTCCCCAGCTGCGCCTAGCCTCTCCACAAGCCGGCCCATGAGGCCTGGTGAGGCAGCCCCTGTCCCTGTGCACTTTTGGGCCGGCTAGATTCGGCCCGGGACATATTTTTTTCCGCAAACGTTTTTTTCTATTAATCCTGAATCTGCATGTTTACAGATTAGACCCTTAACTTCATGCATTTTATAACTCATCATCTATGCACCGGATTAAAATGATTTTTAAATGAAAGTTGCTTAGAATTTTGTGTAGTTTCATAATATGTCATTTACATCCATGTTCAAAATGCTTAAAATGATGTTTGCTTTAATTTGCTCCTATGCCAAGCTAAAATGCTCTAATTCATAACTAAATAACAGTAACTCGGAATTTAATAATCTTTATATGTAAATGGGGTCGAAAAATGCCTAGTTTAACTTGGTGACCTTACTTTGCATGTTTAATAACTCTAACATTATGTTTAGGGCAGAACAGTACCATAACCAAAATACGCACATGAGGAGTTTTCGGAATTGTTGTTCGTTGCTTCCGGACTCATTTGAACTTGCCTAGATTAGATAGTTTCATCATGCTTCACCTCTTGCCATGCTAACAACATTTAATATTGTTGGGTACATAAACGAGAGAGAACTAAATAAGTCATGTGGTGTTTTCTTCAATATGCAACTTCGTTGCATAATGAGCTCCACTTAATTTGTAGGATTGTTTGTGCACTTTGCCATGCCATGCTTCATTAAACCGGACATGCATCATACTCGATTGTGCATCATGCCATGTCGATGTGTTGGTTGTTTACTATGTTGTTTGCTTCTTTCCGGTGTTGCTTCTTCGGCTTGGTTCCGATAACATCGTGTGTGTGAGGATCCGTTCGACTACGTCTGTTTGTCTTCTTCATGGACTCGTTCTTCTTCCTTGCGGGATTTCAGGCAAGATGATCACACCCTCGAAATCACTTCTATCTTTGCTTGCTAGATGCTCGCTCTTTTGCTATGCCTATGCTGTGATGCCTACCACTTGCTTATCATGCCTCCCATATTGTTGAACCAAGCCTCTAACCCACCTTGTCCTAGAAAACCGTTGTTTGGCTATGTTACCGCTTGGCTCAGCCCCTCTTATAGCGTTGTTAGTTGCAGGTGAAGATTGAAGTTTGTTCCTTGTTGGAACATGGAGATGTTGTTCCTTGTTGGAATATGTTTACTTGTTGGGATATCACAATATCTCTTATTTAATTAATGCATCTATATACTTGGTAAATGGTGGAAGGCTTGGCCTTATGCCTGGTTATTTGTTCCACTCTTGCCGCCCTAGTTTCCGTCATATCGGTGTTATGTTACCGGATTTTGCGTTCCTTACGCGGTTGGGTAATAATGGGAACCCCTTGACAGTTCGCCTTGAATAAGACTCTTCCAGCAATGCCCAACGTTGGTTTTACCATTCGCCACCTAGCCTTTTATTTTCCCTTGGGAGTCGCGCTCCTGAGGGTCATCATTACTTTACCCCCCCCCCCGGGCCAGTGCTCCTCTGAGTGTTGGTCCAAACTAGAGTCCTGTGCAGCGCCCCCTCGGGGAAACTCGAGGTTTGGTTTTAGTTGTATGGAGCGCTCATCTGAGTGTGCCCTGAGAACGAGATATGTGCAGCTCCTATCAGGATTTGTCGGCACATTCGGGCGGTGTTGCTGGATTTGTTTTATCATTGTCGAAATGTCTTGTAACTGGGATTCCGAGTCTGATCGGGTCTTCCCGCTAGAAGGAATATCCTTCGTTGACCGTGAGAGCTTGTGATGGGCTAAGTTGGGACACCCCTGAAGGGATTTGAACTTTCGAAAGTCGTGCCCATGGTTATGGGCAAATGGGAATTTGTTAACGTCCGGTTGTAGAAAACCTGAAGTTGACCTTAATTAAAAGGCATCAACCGTGTGTGTAATCGTGATGGTCTCTTTCTGGCGGAGTCCGGGAAGTGAACACGGTGTTGGAGTTATGTTTGACATAGGTTGCTCTAGGATCACTTCTTGATCATAGTTTCTCGATCCTGCTTTGCCTTCTCTTCTTGCTCTCATTTGCGTATGTTAGCCACCATATATGCTAGTCGCTTGCTGCAGCTCCACCTCATACTTTTACCTTACCCATAAGCTTAAATAGTCTTGATCGCGAGGGTGCGAGATTGCTGAGTCCCCGTGACTCACAGATACTTCCAAAACCAGCTTGCAGGTGCCGATGAGTCTGTGCAGGTGACGCCACTGAGCTCAGGAGGAGCTCGATGAAGATCTTGTCCTTTGTGTTGTTCTGTTTCCAGTTGATCAGTAGTGGAGCCCAGTTGGGGTCGATCGGGGGACCTTGTCGCTTTTGGGGTTCTTCTTTTATTTTGGTTCTGTAGTCGGACCTTGATTGTATCTGGATGATGTAATGCTTTATTCATGTAATTGTGTGAAGTGGCGATTGTAAGCCAACTATGTATCTCTTTCCCTTATGTACTACATGGGTTGTGTGAAGATTACCTCACTTGCGACATTGCTTTCAATGCGGTTATGCCTCTAAGTCGTGCTTCGACACGTGGGAGATATAGCCACATCAAGGGCGTTACGAGTTTGTATTCAGAGCCATCCCCGACCTTAGGAGCCCCCACTGCTTGATCGAATTAGCGGACGAGTTGAGTCTAGAAAAATGTTTTGATTCATTTAGGATTATATATATCGGAGAGTTAGGAATTCTTTTTACTCCTCAGTCCCTTCGTCGCTCTGGTGAGGCATCCTGACATAGAGTTTTGACTCTTCTCTTCTCAAATTTTTCACTAATTTTTTTTTTAGGATCACGCGGGTATCTTGGAATCGTTCCGATGGTTTTGTGATGAGAACATTGTTCTTGGTGCCTCCTGACATTTAGGGGTTGTGGCAGTGTCCCGGGGAGTTGAGCTCCGAGGTGTTGTCATCACAATTTTATCGTTGCAGTTCTGGAATACCTGAGGTTAGTCCACCGACATCGAAAATCACTTTTATGCAGTTGTTGGTGAGATAACCTCGACGCCACCCAGTACTGGGTCAGGAGTTCGGGAGTATTGCCATAACTCGTATAACGGATGCTTTTCGAAGGTTGATGTAGACGGTTTCCGAAGGTTTCTTGGCTATGTGTTGAAGGATGGATACAGCTGGATGTAGGATTTGCTAGTTTTGGGTGAGATATTATGCTTCCCCTGTATCCCCAACACCTGATTGCATAACCGGAAAGTTTCGGGAGTTTATAAGTGGGAATTCAAGTAGCTCTTAGGATATCTTTTCGACAGATGTATGATATGAAATTGGGTTTCGACGTCTAGTGGTCTGCCTATTCACGGTTGGTTTTACAGTGGTCTCGTTGTGTCTTAAAGAGTCCTTGGCTATGCCGACTCGGGGACGCTTCGTATGTCATGTGCACTGCCTTGTACATGATGGTGCTGTACGATCGAGCCCGTGTAGTCCCCACCACGAAAACTTCGGACAGAATCTCTATCATATGTTTGTTCCGGCTTTTTCTGCAAGCCAATCCTTTGTTTTGTTTTGAGTTGTGGTATTTGAGTTGCTTCGAAGTCAAATGTTGATTCCATACCTTTTCCTAAGCGGTGTTCTCATACCCCGATGTGAACACTAATCCTTCTCGATCATCGAGTTTGTCATGTCAATCCTTTTTAACCGGTGTGCTTCTCTTCAAACGGATCCAATCATTTCAACATCAGCAAGATCAATTACCATTTCTTCTCAACGGTGTTTGTTTTCATCCATCTTCAAGTTGCCTTTGTTTTCCCTCCCTCCCACCCTTGTTTCTTCGAGGACTCAGATTTTTTAATCAAGTATCCATTTTATTCATGTGAATTTTCTCCATTCCTTTTCGTTAATGTTCTTACCCGGTGGTTCCCATGTAGATGCCCTACTAGTTCAATATTCTCCATTCTTTTCTTCTCCGGTGGATTCAATTCAAGCTTTTGGTGTTTCTTTATCCTTTCCTCGTTTCTAATGCTTTCTCATGCCGGTGCACCTCCTAATCATCCACTTCTTGCTATTCAATTGTTTCGGAGTGCTCAAGATATCTTGAAGATTCGTGTTTCAACTCTGTTTTCGTTCAAACTCTTTCGAGGATGTTATCTCATTCTTGCCATTTAATTCAACTGGTGCAATGTTTCTTTTAAATCGTTCAACGGTGTATCTTTTGAGTGGGCCCTAACCCAAAGGTTTTTTTCCAGGATCTTACCTGACTCTTCTTATTCTTCCGGAGTTATTCTCAAATTCATTTCAAAGTTTGACGTAAGAATGAGTTATCATGAGTCAAATGCTTTTCTCCAAGATCATTCTTTTCTTTCATCGTTGGTTCAACCTTTCTAATTTTTCATCCCGGAGTATCTCAACAATTTAGTGGTGTTTCTCATCGTCATTCTCAGATTTTGGAAGACCGAAGAAGATTCTTCTTTCAATCTTGCTCTTTTCTCTTCAAGATTCGTGATTCTAGCTTTATGCCATTCTCTTATAATTATTTTCGGTTGTGAGAATTCTTTTCACCCTTCCGGAGTAATTCAAGATTCTTCTTAGTTTGTTATTCGGAGTCCATCAATTCTGGATTATTCATGTCAGCTTCCAGTTATCATTCTCCAATCATACCGATCCATCATTCAAGTATATTCTCTAATCAGCTCATGATCTTTTGTTCTCGTGGATCTAATTTCCCTCAAGTATTTTCATTCGTTCTCTAATTCCTTTCCGATGATTTATCCCTTTACTTCGTTCTTTGTCAATGCTTACGGTGGTTCGTTCAAGATTTTTCTTCTTTCTTATCATATCAATGCATTCGTTGTTTCCAAATTCTATGGGTGGTTCATCAAAGACCTTCTTAAGTTTGCGCCATATCTATCTTCATCCTTTCCATGAGAATAAGTAGTGTGCCAAATCCATTGTTTGTCATCAGTTTAATTGGTGAAGTATAAGCATAATGTAATTCTCATTCTTGTTTCATCGAGTGAATTTAATTCTTTATTCTGGAGGCTCATCAAATTCTTGATTTTATTTTGTTCATCTTTTCTTTCTCGGAGTACCAAGCTCTAATTATCACGGAGATCCATCTAAATCGGTACAAGGATTCACTTTGTGTTTTCAAATTCTCTTTACTTCCGTTTGATCATTCTTTTGTTTAACGGAGTTCTTCGTGGAGTTTTACATGATGGTTCATCAAGGATTTAATTTCCTTCTCGAAGTGTTCATCAAGATTCTTTTAAGAGGAGCTCGAGATTTCTTCATCTTGCAATCCGGAGTGCAATTCTTTCTACCATATTATTGGAGGTGGTATTATGTCATTCTTGATAATTTGGGTTCATGTTTCATGATTCACATGTTGTTAGGAATGAGGTATTTTAAATCCATCAATCTCTTCTTTGGAGTTATCTTGGGTTATATTTCACCTAAAGCCTTCCCTAAGGTTTGTTGCTATCTATGGTGCTTATAAATGACCCAAGTTCTTCATTTATCCTCCCAGAGAAATAAGTTTCTCGTCTCCTTGTTCATATCAATCCAATTCTTTTTCCCATGAGTGGCAGGTTGTCACCTCATAATTTGAGATGTATCCCATAAGACCATATCAAGTTTACTCTTTTCGTTGTTGGTTTCCAACAACTCCGTGCGACCCTTCTCTTTAAGATGCTTTTCAAGCTCATCGGAGGTAGAAGATGTTGTTTTCTTCTCCGTTCTTTTGTTCCGTCGATACTTTCGTTCCGGAGGCATTGTGTTGTTGTTCTCTTAAACCCATCATCTTGTTTTGTCAAGATCATGTTCTTTTCATGATTGTCCATTTAACCGGAGTGTCGTGCCCTCTTTTCAAGTTCTATCACCTAATCAAGTTCTTATTCAATTCCTTTCTTTTCCAACGGAGTGCTTCAACTTTGTTCATCTCCGTTGTATTCTTTCTTTCAATTTGTTCAACCTTTCAAGGTTTCTTGGTTTCACTCGTTTGTCAAAGAAGCAACTTCGTTTTTACCTCTTCTCTTTCTCTTCCGTTTTTCCCTCCGGTGCCATTCTAGATCTCGGGACGAGATCCTCTCGTAGTGGTGGAGTGTTGTAACGCCCCGAGACTGATGTGCCAGGTGTCCTCCAGTTATTCGCTGTCATTGCCATGTCATTTGCTTGCGTGTTGCATTTCATCATGTCATCATGTGCATTGCATCATCATGTTTTTGAAACTTGCATCCGTCCCGGTCTCCTCGTCCTCTCTGTTGTCCGTTCTGAGCCCAACCACACTTGCACGCGCCCGCGGCATGTCCGAAATAGTATTTTATAAGTGGCCGGAAAGTGTTCTCAGTTTGGGTTGAAAGTTGGCGTGCGGTATTATAATAGTGTAGATAGACCGCCTGTCAAGTTTCATTACATTGGGAGTTCGTTTGATAGCCCAAGCCTTAAACTATAGCGGCAGTATAGCCGGTCTTTTCGTCGGACGTTTTCGGTCTCCGAAAACCGTGCCGGGCTGCATCTCTCCCCTCTTCTCTCAGACCAATCCGCTCTCCACATTCCTCTTAGGCCCAGCCAACCCCTCTTTGCTCAGTGCATCGACCCCTGGCCTCGCTGTCCGAAGCTGTCCCGGACCTGACCCGGGCAGTCATCACCGTTGGATCCGGATCATCCCCAAACATCTACATAACGTCTCCATTTTGTTAATTGGGCTCCCTAACTATTTTTTTTCCGTCTGTCCGATTACGATCGGAGGGACCGGATTAGCCCCTACCTAAAATCCTATTGCTATATATACAGAGAGCAACCCTAGTTTTTAGGCCTCCTGTCCCATCCATCCATCCCATCCATTGCGCCGCCACCCCCCTTGTCCTCTCCACATCGGGATCCCCTCCCGATCCATCCAACCACCTACCTCCTCGTCTTGTAGAACCAGCCAACCAGCAGCCTCCACCTCCTCCCTTCGAACCATCCTCGCGCCCGCCTCCAGATCAAGCAGGAGGCTCGTTCCCGGCCTCCTCCTTCTCGTTGCCTCGCCCGTCCTCAAGCCCCTGCCCGGACCACCCCCGCAAGCGGCAGAAGATTCCGCATCTTCGTCCGCAGCTCCAGGCCACCGGAGCACCAGGCCAGGACTCCCTCGCCCTCTCCCTTGTCCTTCTTACCTCTGTTTCCCTCCCCATCATCTCATCTCTCTCTTTCTCTGCTCTTTCTCGCAGGGACCGAAAGGAGTCAGCCTTGGCCTTGTCACCGTCATGGCCACCGCCCGGCCGTCACCCCGATGCTGGATCCGGCCAGCTCCAGCCTGTCCCCGCCGGATCCGCCTCGTCCTCCTCCCCCCCCCCCGCCTCGCCAAGTCCCACGACCCGCCATGGCTGATGCCTCAAGCTTGTCTCCGTTGGGCCCGCTCCCGTGCCCTGTTTCTAGACGCCTCCGCCCAGGTCCGCCCATTCCAAGTGCTCCCCGTTGTTGCCGTTGAACGTCGCCGCCGGGAGCCCCGCTTCAAGTCCCTGCCTTGACTGTTGCCCTTCTCCAGAGCCTCGTCGCCAGGGAGCCATCGCCCCGCCAAGTCCCTCGTCCCGCCTCGGCTTGCCCGCTTCGCCAGCACCAAGTCCTGCTGGCCTTCCCGTCCAGCGTCGCCGCTGCTCTGCTCCCTGACGAGCAGAGGATCGCGCCAGCTTCAGTGCCCTTCCGGGCGTGGCCCAGATCCAGCAGGCCCAGCCTGCCTCCCCAGCTACCCCTAGCCTCTCCTCAAGCCGGCCCATGAGGCCTGGTGAGGCAGCCCCTGTCCCTGTGCACTTTTGGGCCGGCCAGATTCGGCCTGGGACATATTTTTTTCCGCAGAACGTTT